>NC_063333.1:105428513-105502105 GCF_021869965.1 Rhincodon typus | reverse complement strand
ATTTTTTTCAAGAGTAAAGAAACCATGTCTGTTCATTATTTCCTGATAGGTATCACCTCACATTTCTGCTGGTAATCTTGAAAATCTCTTTATTCGTTCTTTCTGATGTTTTTATATACTTTTGTCACATAATAATCAGAACTGGTCACAAAATGCTATCCCTCTTCAAATAAATTTAAGGATTTGGTTTGCTTTGTTATGGCTTTATTAAACTGTGCCACTAATTTTTATGATTGTGCTCTTGTCTTTCTGGCCATTCTGCACTGTGACACAGACTGCTTCGGTGTCTGAGGCATAATGAATGATGATGAGTATTGTGCAGTCATCAGTGAATATCTCCACTTCTAGCCTTATGATGGAGGGAAGGTGATTGATAAAGTAATTGACAGTGCCTGGGCCCAGGATGCTACCCGGAGGACTTCCTGGAGAGATGCCCCTAAGGCTGAGATGAATGACGTACAACAACTATAACTATCTTCCTTTTTGCCAGCTATGACTCCAACCAGGGGAAAATTTGTTCCCAATTCCCATTTTTGTTTCCAGTTTCCTGATTCTAGTTTTGCTAGGGCTCCTATGAAGTGATACTTGGTCAAATGCTGCTTTGATAACACGGGTAGTCACTTATACCTCACGGTTCTGGAGCACAGGTTTTCAGTAACATTGTTGGAAAATTATCAGGGCCCAATGCCTTTGCAGTGTTGAGCATTTTCAATATCACATGAGGAAATCAAATTGATTGAAGTCTGTCATCTGTGATGATGCTGATCTCAGGTGGAGCTTGAGAAAGATCAATCACTCAGTATCTCTGGCTGAAAACAGATACAAATATTTCACCCTTGTCTGTTGCACTGATGCGCTAGGCCCTCCTGTTATTAAGGATAGGGATATTTGTGGAGCCCTTGTGACCTTTTCATTATTTAATTGTCTACCAGACTGGAGCTGACAAGACTACAGAACTTGGATCTGATCTGTTGGTTATGGGATGTCTTGGAGGCTTGTTTCTTGCATACTGATTCCTCTTTTTGGCATGCAAATAGTCCTAGGTTATAGCCTCCTCAGTTGTCACTTCTTTCTTAGGTATGCCTGGTACTGGTCTTGAAATCCCTTCTTCACTCTCCATTGAGCCAGGTTTGATCTCCCAGTCTTATGATAAAGAGAGATATTCTGGGGTTACAGTCTGTGGTTGAATACAATTCTACTGCTGTTGATAGCCAACAGTGCTTCATGAATACTCAGTTTGAGTTGCTAGATCAGTTCAAAGTCTATTTCACCTAGTACAGTGGTAATGCCATACAACATGATTGAAGGTATCCTCAACGCAAGGATGGGACTTGACTTACACAATAATTGTGCAATGGTCACTCCTATCATTCAGGGACACATCATCTGTGACATTGTGAGGATGAGATGAAATAGATTTTTCATTCTTGTTGGTTCCCTTAATACCTATCACCGACCCAGTTTTGCAGTTATGGTAAAGAAGGCATGTGGCATGTTCGCCTTCATTGATCAGGGCATTGAAAATAAAAGCTGAAGTGGGATCATGTTCAAATAATGAATGAAAATCGGTGGGTGGTGAAAATAGCCCCTTTATTTAACATCCACAATAGCACAGTTTGAGGTGGCGATGGAATCCCAAGCACAGTTTTGACAGTAGCCTCTTTACAGACAATTCTTACATACATTAAAATTCTAGCACTATGGTGTTACATAACTGTATCTATTGTATGCAAAAGTTTGCATGACATCTGTCCTGGGGAAGCAGGTAAACATTTGCTAAATGCTGGCTGTTACTCCTGATGGGATTAGAGATTCTGTATAATTAAGAAGTGTTAGTCCTTTTACCTTTTAAGTTAGTAAAAATTAATTATTGGTTAGACAGTTCTTTACTCAATCATTGATGCAGTTCCATGGAAGCGCTGCTTTGATAGTAACTTTCTGTAAGGGGCTGGTGGCCTGATTTAATATGTATTGAACATGTATATGCTAGTGAAGACAACTTGTTTGATGTTCTGCAACCTATTCAAGTCCTGAGAGACGGCTGCCACAGATCTGATTAATATTATAATCTTGCCATAGTTTTGCGTGCGTAATGGAGACACGAAGGTGGGAATGGCATTGTCCTGAATAGGTTACAATATTAACCCTTACTCAGTGGTAGCCTTTGATACTAAACACTGCTTGCAGCATGGGGATGATAAGGATTGAAGGTGTAAAAAATCAGTAATGGTTTTGGAAGGGATGTTTGAAACAGTAAAATTTACTACAAAAACGCGGTTCTGTGAATGAAACATGGTATAGTAAATATAGTGCACTGGTGACTGAGTTAGTAAGAGTTATGAATGAATGAGAATGTGGTATTAGTAAATTGGGTTGGTAATGAGACCTGTAATACAATATCTCAGTTCCCCTTTTTGATTCTACTGAGACTCATCAAGGAAAAATCACTCAATTCCTATCATAACTCAAAAGTACCAGTTGGAGGGGTTTCCCGGGACATGGCTTGTAGTTGGGGATGGTTCATACTTTTAATAGTTTGTTAATGGTTATAAAAGAGAAAACAACATACATAGCTAGAATAACAATAATAAACATCATGAGCCCCTTTACAATGGAAATCTCTAAGGATCCCAGCCATCCTGTAGGCCAACTGCACAAGGTAGAGGGAGGAGGTTGTCAGATATTTTCAAACTCTTTCCTAATTTGGTCGGCCAGATTAGTAATACTTTCCGAGTTGTCTGGGATATAGGTACAACATTCAGAGCCAATCAGGGCACAGGTGCCCCTTCTCTTGACTAAAACAAAATCAAGGGCCATTCAATTCCAGAGTGCTACCACGAAAATAACAACATTTCATCATTTATTCTGCTAAAGTCAAGTATTGTATCATTTCCCACCTTTTCCAGAACCAAAGCCATGGTTATAGCTTCTCTGGCCAGCTTGGCCAAAACATTGAAAGGAATTGCAATAGCAAAGAAATGCTCAGTTTCAAAAATGGCTGTCTTGTGTTTCAAGCTAGGCAGTTTAGTGGAGTTGATATATGTATGGGATTACATATCCAATGGAACACGACCCTAGCCAGTGGGTAGGGAGACACGGGTATGCTGTATGGCCAGAGATTAAATAAATGCCATTATTATTGGTGAAGTGGGCGATAACCTCAAGATACCATTGCACGGAGAAGATGCCTCCACTTGTACCTTTAATGAAAACGGTCAACAGACTGGATGAGACTGTGATGTTGAAATACCAAGAACAATTATTCTGTCCCAACTCTTGTCCCCCTTTGGACGAGTTGACAAAACACACAGACTCTTATGGTCTTCCCTGATTTGAGGTATTGGTGAGGGCCAGGAATGGGGATTATGGGTGTGGTCATAGCTGAGGTGGTACCACCCAGAGAAGTGGATCAGGGAATGGCTTGCAGACCCTCAGGCTTCACTATTCCCTGTCATGTCTATGGGAGAACTGAGTTCCCCTCCCGTTGGATTATGCACATTGGCAAACTTCCCAGGACCTGGAGAAGGGTGGGATGTGAAATTTTGATAAGCATACCACTCTGCCATTTCAGATTCAGTAAAGGGAATAGGGTAGAGTGGGATTCCCCTTTAGAGTGATTGGAAATGTGGGGACATATCCAACACTAGGACATATAGAGATAAGTATTTACACGTGACTCTGAATATCCCGATCGTACAAAAACTGCAATAAGCATAATTGAGAAAATGACCGTAGACACCATGGTGGTCAGTCTCTGGTTCTGCTGTACTGTAGAATGCCTGTTTGATGTGGGAGATGTGAATCCAGGCCTTCTTTCCTTGGACCTTGACAGCTGACTGGATGATTAACAGCACTGTTATGGTCCTTCCCACTTTGTGCCTAAGGTTTCCTTTTGGATCTTTTTCACAATAACCCACTCGCCTGGTATGATGTCGTGATCTCACTCCAGCAGGACCTGCCAGGCAGCTGATACCTGTGAGGAGGCAGAGCTTACAGCATCTATTAGTGCCTGGCAGTAAGAAAATAGGGCGTTACTCATAAGATGACAGTCAGCCCTCCGTATGTCTATTGTCCTGGGTGGGGACATTGGCCTGCTTGTCACTGTGTTGCATGTTCTCAGACCTGTCATTTGTTGGGGGTAGTCCTGACAGTGTACAGAACTATTGGTAAAGCCTGGAGCCAGGGCATTCCCTCCTGGTGGTATTTAGCCAGTCGCTGTTTCAGGGTCTGATTCTTGCTTTACACCTGCCCCAAAAGATTGTGGGTGATAGGGATAGTGAAAGTTCCAGTTAGTCCTTCCAAGGTCATGACCAGCTCCAAAAGCATAGCAAGAGTCCTGATAAGTGTTGGCAGACTGATCCTCTGCTATTGTGCAGGCTTCAGCCAAAAGCCCTTAAAGCCACTTGCTGTGCTGATACTCCAGGCATGACAATGTGGAGTGTCGTGACAGCCCATTCGACTTTCCTGTAAGTTAATCTCCATTTCTCACTTGCCTTTCGCACGGGCCACACCGCGCTGTTAGAGGTGCTCAGGGTTTTTCTCAAAGTCCCTTTTCTCTCTAATCTCTGAATTATTGGGAGGATTCCTGCAACAGATGTAGGCCTGATGGGGTACTGTTTAGTGCAAGGTGGAGGTTTTCCTGTAAAAGTCAGGGTTCCATTTTCAGTAACCTGCAGTCATCCTGGTCTTTAGACCAGATAGGGTGATCTTTTAATTTTTCCCTTTGTAGGATTCTAATGGACCCAGTTTTCTGTCCATCATCGAAATGTAAAGACGAATTTAGTTGGGTGAGGATATCCATTCCAAGGAGCGGTTGGGATACAGGTCCTACCTATACAAAGGTTTAAGATCATAGAATCCCTACAGTGTGGATACAGGCCGTTCGGCCCAACAAGTCCACACCGCCCTTCTGAAGAGCATCCGACCCAGACCCATTCCCCTACCCCTGATTTCCCCATGTCTAACCCACCTAACCTAAACATCCCTGGACACTATGGGACAGCATTGCCAATCCACCTACCCTGCACATCTTTGAACTGTGGGAGGAAACCGGAGCATCTGGAGGAAACCCTCGCAGACATGGGGAGAATGTGCAAACTCCAGACAGACAGTTGCCCAAGGCTGGAATTGAACCCTGGTCCCTGGCGCTGTGAGGCAGCAGTGCTAACCACTGAGCCACCGCGCCACCTTGGTTACTAACTCATGGGAGCCGAATTCAACGTATATAGGTTTGGTCCTTTTAATTTCAATCCTGTCAGCTCCTGCTCCGTAAGCGGTTCTTACTATCCCATCTAGCAGGACTTTGGTCTCATACTTCTAGGGTAGGCACGTCAATTCTGCTCTTGGTGTCCAAAAGGCACTCAATGTCCAGGTCATCCACTGTCATGGTCACATACAGACCATCTCCCCTCTGCTGGCATAAAGCCAGTCGGAACATAGAGGCACAAAGCGGGCTCTCTCAGTTTTTTGTCATCTTTAGCAGCTCCTGCTGCTGGGTAGTTAGCTTTTTAAAAACTGTTCTAGGAGATCGATCTTACTCCCAGTTTCCAGGGTCTCCTCTTTCTCATTGTTTATTGGGCAACTTCGCCCCTTTTCCCTTTGCCAGCATCCCTTGCCCTTCCTTCCCACAGACGTAAAACTTCCATATGCATTTTCTTGGGTCTTTCTGGAGCTCTAACGGGTTTGTTCCATTTGTTCGGCCTGTTGGGCTTGCAATCTGGCACCCTTATCTCACTCGAGCTGGTGGGCTCGGTCCACCAGTTCATAATAATTAGACCCCTCTGGTTCCAATCTGGTTTGGTGAACTTTAGAATCTTAGCGAGTTCAGGTTTAAATCCAGCCACAAAAGCAGACATCAGTGGGCCGTAATCGCAATCTTCAAAATCTGGGACTCCTGCATACTCTTTCCAGGTCATCCTAAGCCTTTCATATTCTGGGACTTCCTTTGTGGCTTTTTAACAGCAAGCTGTGACATTTGTCCAATTGGTTACACGGGACAGGCCACCCGAAACCAATGTTTTCTTGCTGTCCAGCCAGCTTGCAGCTCCTGCTCATACTCTCCAAAGGCACCTTTGACTGCCTCATGGAGAAGGCATCTTTCTCTTTTTGTTACAATCATGCTCAGAATGATGATCCCGTCTCAGGGATGGGGCATATATATTCCCCTTAACCGGTTTAGGCTTTTCCATGTCTTCATTGGTCCCTTCTATGGGTGAGGCATTTCTTTAGACTACCTGTCTATATTTTCAGGAGTTGCAGGACCATGCACGGTGTGTTTTTCAGTCTGTTTTGCTGGAACATTAACTTCAGTGCCATCCTCTAACCTTTGCCTTACCATTTTCTTTATTTTTACTTCCTTGGTTTTAAGGGGTCGTAAAAGTGGTGCCAGGGATATACAGTCCTCATCGCTTTCAGTGCTAGGAAACCCATCACTTTTGTCCCTGTTTCCCAAAAGGCGATAGCTTGGTTTTGCTGAACCACTTCCTGGACGTCATAGGTAGTTGGATACAAATTCTGTATGGGTGTGGAAACCAGGGAAGAAACTGAAAAGGACTGTGATCTCATCCTTCAGGTTCTTGTTTGCTTTTTCAAGCTCCTAATTTCTAAGTTCAGCCTTTTCCTGTTTTGATCTCTCTTTTTGCAGCTGTTCATGCAATATTTTTAATTGCTCTTTAACGTGAGTTACTTCACAATCATATGCTGATCAGGACATGACTTCATTTCTTTGGTGAATTAGTCCCATTAACGCAAGTGGCCATTTAGTTCTGTCCTTATTTTTGTGTTGAATGGTTTTTCCCCAGACCTGTTTCATGACACCTAGGGTCTACTGTCCTTGGGGAATATTGAATTTCTGTCTGATTTTGGGTAGGGTTTTCCCTAACAAGAACTGTATTTCAAGGTAGTTCTGTAACTGCAGCAGCATTTCTTCCTTGGTTATGTCAGGAGGGGCCAGTCTGTTTTTGGAGGTCATAGGCAGTTTACTGGGGTTACTCATGGTCACCCAAATACTTGCGTTGTAAGCAGTTTCTTGCCTTAGGCAATTTCCCTGCTGATTTGGAGTGCCCGAGGTCTGGATGTGAGGGATTCAAAAAATGGCCAAACTTCAAGAGATTCAGGATTGCTTTCAGGGACTAGGTCACGACTAGAAGGAAGTTTCTTACCTTCGGAGTAGTGTCAGTGACTGGTCAGTTTCAACGGTGTCCCCAGCAATCCTGCCGATTATGCCAAGTTGTGGGATTGTGTTCAAATAATGAATAAAACCGTTGAGTGGCAAAAATAACCTCTTTATTCAGCATCCACAATAGCACATTTTGAGGTGCTAATGGAATCCCAAGTACAGTTTTTACAGTAGCATCTTTATACTCAACTCTTACACACATTAAAATTTTAGCACTATGGTGTTACATAATTACATCTATTGTACACAAAAGTTTGCATGACATCTGTCCTAGGGAAGCAGGTAAACATTTGCTAAATGCTGACTGTTACTCTTGATGGAATTAGTGTGTCTGTCTGGTCTGCTTGCATAATTAAGAAGTGTTAGTCCACTTATCTTTTAAGTTAGTAAATGTTAATAAAAATACTTGACCTATATGACCCAAATAAGTTAGAAATTATACATGTGCTTAATAAAAGCAAGGAAGATGTTAAACTGATTACCTCAGCTGGGTCGTGAGATTTTATTTACTATTATCGGTTCGACAGTTCTTTACTCATTCCTTGATGCAGTTTCACTGAAGCGCTGTTTTGATAGTAACTTTATTAAAGTGGGTAGCAGCCTGATTTAATATGTATTTAACAGGTACATGCTAGTGGAGGAAACTTTTTTGATGTTCTGCAACCTATTCAAGCCCCAAGAGTTGGTTGCTTAAGGGCTGAATAATATGTATAATCTTTCCATAGTTTCGGGTGAGTCAGGGAAACACGATGGAGGGAATGGCATTGTTCTGAGTAGGTTACAATATAAATACTTATTTAGGGGAAGCCTTTGATACAGAAACAGGTCTAAACACTGCTTGCAGCAAGGAGCCGATAAGGATTGAAGGTTTACAGAAGGAGTAATGGGTTGGAAGGGATGTTTTAATTTATTCTATTTTGTAATAGAAAATGTACTACAAAATGCAGTTTTATGAATGAATGAATGAATGAATGAATGAATGAATGAATGAAAACATGTTATAGTAGACAAAATGTGCTAGTGAGTGAATTAGCAAAAAAGAGTTATGAATGAATGAGAATCCGGTATGAGTAAGTATAGATCTCTTGGGATTGGTTTGTAAAAATACCTCTAATAAAATACCTCATACTGGCAAGTCATGTTGCAATTGAATAAGACTTTGGTTAAGACCACATTTGCAGCACAGGAATGATGTGGAAGCTTCGGAGAGGGTGCAAAAGAGGTTTACCATGTTGTTGCCTGGACTGGCATGTATTAGCAATAAGGATAGATTAGACAAACTTGGATTGTTTTTGTCAGAGCGTTGGAGGCCGAAGGGCGACTTAATAGAAGTATATAAATTAGGAGAGGCATGAATAGGGGAGATAGTCAGAGTCATTTTCCCAGGGCCAAAGTGTCAAATATGAAAGGCCAGAGTTTTAATGGTGAGAGGGGAAAAGTTTAAAGGAGATGTACGAGGCAAGATTTTACACAGAGGGAGGTAGGTGTCTGGAAAGTTCTGCCAGGGGAGGCGGTAGAGGCAGGGATGGTAGCAACATTGAAGAGGCGTTTAGACAGAGGCACGAACAGCCAGGGAATAGAGAGATACTGACATAGTGCAGGCATATGGGATTTGTTTAGAATGGTATCATGGTTGGCACAGATATGGTGGATCAAAGGGCCTGTTCCTGTATCGTACTATTCTATGTTCTTTGTTCTTTAGGACATGGCTAGCTCAGTCAGTAGTGGTGCTACGATGTAGTCTTGGTGACGAACATTGAAGTGTCCCACTCGGAGGACATTCTGCACTTTTACCACCCTCAGTATTTCTTCCAAATAATGTTCAATGTGAAGTGAGGGTCAAAGGTGGAGATGGGGGAGAATTGGTGGGAACCAGCAGGAGATTTCCTTGTCCACATTTATCCTGATGCCATGGGATATCATGGGGTTAAGAGTCAACATTGAAGTCACCCAGGGCAACTCCTTTTTGACTGCATACCATGGCGCGGCCACCACCTCCAGTGTGCACGTCCTGCATGTGGGTGATGGCAGTGCTGTGGCAATGTCGGATGGTGATGTCTGGGATATTGTCTGAAAGGTATTATTCCATGAATCTGACTATATCAGCCTGTTTCTGGACTAATCTGTTGGATAGCTCTCCTGCTTTTGACATACGGCCCAATTGTTGGCATCAATAGGAGTGTTTCTAGCCTCAGTTTCTGGTGCCTAGTTTGATGTAGAGTAGTTGGTCAAGATTCATCCCTTTGCTGCTCTCTCGATCAACTTCTTCAGAGATGTTATTGCATATATCTAGAGGAAGTGGGCCTTAAACTTGAATCTCCCGGCTCAAAGGCAGGTACACTAGTGCCGTTCCACAAGAGCCCCTCTTCATCATTTTGTTGACTGCATAGTGATTTGATACAGCCAAGTACCTGATTCATGGGCAGTTAAGAATCAGCTACATTGCTGTGGGTCTGGAATCACATTTAGCCAGTCCAAGTAAGGATGGCAGATTTCCTTCTCTAAAGGTTACACGATAGGCATTAGGATAGCTTTTAATTCCACATATTTATTGATTTCAAATTTCAAGCTCTGCCATGATGAGGTTCAAAATTACATCAAACTAATAGTCTGGAGTTCTGGATTTCTTGTACGGTAATATTAACACTATGCCATCTCCTCCTCTGTAGTTTTTGATGTAGTGTTTTGGTGTTGTAAAGAGAAAAGTTCAGAAGTCTTCCTTGTAGCCAAGCTACCCAAATGATACTACATGCTTCATTATTATTTGTACAGTTGTGTTTGATAGAAGTCTATACATTTGAACTATGGATATTCCTATAAGCACACCAATATATTTACAAAATCAAACTCAGAAAGGAACAGGATCAGAAAGTTGGAAAGACACGACAGATTCACTTTAATGTTGCATGAAAGGATGTCATTTATGTATATGGAGATAGAGTCTCTCAGTTCAGTGCGTCTGAAGAAATATGCCAGTGTAGACTTTAGTTCCCAGAGGAAAATATGAATGAACTCTAAACACTCTTCTAGCCATACTCTTAGACCATTTTTCACAATTGTTGTCAAGGTTTCAGCTACTTTGAACTTTTCCAAGTTAAACACAGGAAATCTTTGACACATCTCTCTACTTTCAGTCCACAGGTCTGTCAACAGACAACTGATACATTACTTGTTCATGTTATAGATCACAGTTCTGACATTACCACATGCTAATGAAAATAGGAACAGTAAGATAAGATGTCTTGGTTTACGTGTGACTGGAGAAATAGTGCAGGAGGGAAGGCCTTCAGGCATTGTAATGAGTTCTACCGCAGAGGAAATGTACAACACAGACAGGGTGCACCTCAATAGGCCTGGGAGCAATAGTCTTACAGTAAGATTAACCACTGATTTGGGGAGGATTTAAACTAGTTTGGCGGGCACCAAGTTGAAGAATTTGAACTGAAATGCAGACGATGCAGAGTACTGGGAAAGAAAAACAACATTCAAACAAAAAGTAGCTCAGAAATAAGAAAGGTCAGACAGAAGACAATGTGAAGCAGACAGGTCTTTGATTGGATGTATGCAGTGATATTGTCTCGGTAATTATAGTGAGCTTCAAATTCAAGTATACACATGGGATTATGATACAACAACAATAATAATGGTGACCTGGCTGAAATAATGGGAGGAATGGGCATATAGTAATCCTGGCAACACTGCATTCCAGAAAGATAAGGAAAGTAACAATGATCATAGATATTGTTATAACATTGAAAATTAATGACATATTTCAGGAAATACTACATTTGTCATTAATTAACCAACACCTGTAGAGCTACCCAACTGGATTGGACACCAAATAGTAGGAAGAGAAGAGAAGAGAATGGCAGAACAAATTTATAAGCAAAATATAGAAACATGAAGGGATTTTAGTGGTAATTGGGAACTTAAAATATCATAATATTGGCTGGGAAAATGATATTCTAAAGCACAAAGAGGTGAACAAATTCATGAAATGGCACCAAGAGAACTTTTCCTATCAGTGTAACTCCATTCCAACAACGGAGGAAACAGTACCAGGTCTAAACCAGGAGAATGAAGTGCGGAGAGAGCAGCATATTTGAAATATTGATCACAATATCATCAGTGTTAGACTAGTTATGGAAAAGGTCAGGAACAATGAGAAGTTTCTGACTGAAAAAGGTATAATGTCAGAAATGATAGGGAATTTGGACAAGGTTGATTAGAATCAAAGATTGATTGAAAAAAAAGTGATCACTAAGAGGCCAAAAGAAAAAAATAGTTCAAGAACAGACTAGACTCATTGCCATGAGAAGGAAAGAAAACTAAATCACCAGATAACTAAAAAAAATAGGTTTTGAAATGAATCACCAAATAAAAATATTAGGTTCAATGAAGGTTCAATGCAAGCTAGAAGGGAATCTCATTTTCCAGCTGGGGACCTTACAGCCTTCAGGACTTCTGATACCACCTAATGAAAGTGTAAATCTTCCACTGTCATTCATTGTTTCAATGCCAGAAGCTTCTGCCCATTTCTCATCTCTTAATTGTATCCAAATAAACAAAGGCATTGAGACAAACAGATCAAAGAAAGAATAATTTACATATCCAAATATTCAAGTATGGAGGGCAATCAAGAAATCAACTTAAATTTGATCTCCATCAAGACCCTGAGGAATTCTGATGAGCACAAATGCATGATTCATTGAGATCAGATGGTCAGAACCATGCAGACCTGGGCTGTTTGCCTGTTTTTATTTTGGTTTTCTCTTAGAATTCTTTAGAGGTTTTCATAAAAGGTATACAGCCAATGTTCACACCCATTCAACACTGCTCAACATACCCTGAAAATGTTCATCCTGTAATCTGCTCATCTTCTCTCTCTTCAACTCTTGACTATGTTCACCTTCCCATCTCCAACAATGTTCACCCCCACCATCCCACCCCTGGCTTGGGAATGAGTGGGATGAGGGTATGTGGGGAGTTGGGCCTTGTGGGGTTAACTGCTTTTACTAGAACTGAGACTCTGTGTCCTGACATCAATTGTACTCTGGAGTAGGGAATTCCACAGATTCATGATCCTTTGAGGGAAATTATTTTTCCTCATCTGTTTCAAATCTGTTGTCCTTTATCCTGAAAGCATAACCTCTCATTCTAGATTGCAACATAATTACTTTACTCTTGTACTCCAATTTCCTTGCAATAAATCTAACACAAGATTTTCCTTCCTACTCCCTTGCTGTCCCTGTACCAATCCAGGTAAGGCAGAGTGAATTATTTCCCCTCTTTCAACCTCTTTGGTTTTATTTTCTGTATTCTAGATTTTATACTATTTTTAGCACATAGCTAAATCTTGTCTCATTTAAAATGTAATTAGCTAATTCACCAGAAACAATAGCCAAAAATAAAGAACTGCAGATTCTGGAAATCTGAAACAAATCAGAAATGGCTGGAGAAACTCAGCAGGTCTGGCAGCATCTGTGGTGAGATCTCTGTTTCTGTTTTTGCCTACAATAGTAATGGTTTGAAAGGAAGACCAATATTATAACTTGCGAACCCTGACAAAAATAATAAAGATGCAACATCAAACACACACACACACACACACACACACACACACACACACACACACACACACACAGCTAGAAAGATTAACAAAAAATAAGAAAAATACAGCTTAAACCCTTAGGGTGTTCTTCAGATGTTAGCTTTTAACCTAGGGCCACTATTGTTTAAGGATGTCCTGGAACTACAGCAGCTGTGAATATTGTGGATGCCCTTAAATTCTCAGCATTTTATATTTTTCCAATTTGTTTTGTCACCGAGATTTGTCTTTTCTGAGAAAGTGGAGAGAAAGATACCCTTTGCTAGTCCTAGTCACAACTTCATCTCTAATGCTCTGGCAAAGCAGCTCCATGAAATACAGTTCATTTTTATAGCCCATGAAGGTGTGCATTGCCTCCAAAGCTCACTAATTATTGGTGTTTTTTTCTCTCGAATGTGAGAACTTCTTATGAAAATGTAAATCAAATAAAAGATTCGGGTTTCTTCAAGCCTAACTGGTTCCTATTCTCTTTTGTTAACAGTGTTAATTTTCCATCATGAAGATTGGCTCCGCTACCTAGCTTGCGCACACGTGCACACACACACACAGAGTTCAGATCTGCAGGCTTCAGTAACAGGACTAATGATGTCAAACTATTTCTGCCATTTCCACCAGAACAGAGAAGCACCAAAATACTGCACTAATATATTTTCTGAAATCAGCTTTTATAACCTTGCAGCAAATCAAGATGCAAAATCATTTTCCATTAGATAGAGCTTTAGAGATGTACAGCAAGGAAACAGACCATTCAGTCCAGTTCAATGCTGACCAGATATCCTAAACTAATCCAGTCCCATTTACCAGCACTTGGCCTATATCCCTCTAAACCCTTCCAAATCATGTATCCATCCAGATGTCTTTTCAATGTTTTTATTGTGCCAGCCTCCACCACCTCCTCTAGCAGCTCATTCCATACACACATCATCCTCCGTGTGAGAAAGTTTCCCCTTAGGTCCCTTTTAAATCTTTCCCCTTTCACTTTAAACCTATGGCCTCTAGTATGGACTCCCCTACCCTGGGGGAAATGCCTTAGCTGTTCACCATCTTCATGCCTCTCACAATTTTATAAGACTCTGTAAAGTTTCGCCTCAGTCTCCTACAGTCCAGGGAAAATAGCCTCAGCCTTTTCAACCTCTCCTTATAGCTCAAACCCTCCAACCCTGACAACATCCTTGTAAATCTTCTCTGAACTCTTTCATGTTTTATAACATCTTTCTTATATGAGGAGGACCAGAATGAACGCAGTATTCCAGAAGTGGCTAACCAAAGTTCTGTACAACCATACAATCTCCCACCTCCTATACTATTTAACAAAGTGTTTAGAAAACCTTAGGTTGTGCAAACATTTATGATGCCAACCAATTAAAAAAAATACTTTATCTAACAAAGAAATTCACCTCAATTAATGAATAATACAAAGGTACAACTTTCAGTGTATGTTAAAAATGGATCTTGGAACTTATATATCATTGTTTTTAATTCAGATGACTTTAGTCAAAAAAGGTATATAAAAAGTAGGATGGGGTGGGGTTGCCTTGTTAATGAGAAAGGAAATTAAATCAATAGCAAGAAGTAGTATAGAGTCAGAAGGTGTAGAATCTGTGTGGATAGAGTTTAAGAGAAAAAAAGATCCTAATGGAAGTTATGTACAGGCCTTCTGGTAATATAGGATGTGAGGTAGAAAATAAATCAAGAGATAGAAAAGGCATGTAAGGAAGGCAATATTACAATAAAAATGGGGGACTTTGTTATGCAGGTGGACTGGGAAAATCAGGTTAATTGCAAATCCCAAGAAAAGGAATTTATGGAACGTCTATGAGATGTTTTTGTTTAGAGCAGCTTGTGGTAGAGCCAATGATGGAACAGGCAACTTGGGATTTGCTGATGTATATTGAGGCAGACTTGATTAGGGAGCTTGAAGTGAAGGAACCCTGAGGGGCAACGACCATACTAGAAGGGAATTCACCCTGCAGTTTGAGATGGAGAGTTTGATTCGGACGTAACAGTATTACAATTGAGTAAATGCAACTACAAAGTCATGAGGGAGGAACTGGACGAAGTTGATTGGAAGGGAAGCTTAACAGGGAAGACAGGGGAGGAGATATGGCAGGTGTTCCTGAGGCTAATTCAGGAGGCATAGCAGAAATTCATCCCAAGGAAGAAGAAACTTATGAAGGGGTAGATAAAGCAACTGGGGCTGACAGCGGAAGTCAGGGACTGCATAAGTCGAAAGAAAAAGCATACAATGTGGTAAAGATTAGTGGGAAGTCAGAGAATTGAGAAACCGTGAAAACACAGCAGAGGCAATAAAAACAGCAATAAAGGAGGAAGAAGATGAAATACAAATTTTTCTAGCAAGTAATATAAAAGAAAATTGCAAGAGATTTTTTAGATATATAAAAAAAGGTAAGAGAGAGGCAAAGTGGACATTGGACCGCTGGAAAATAAGGCCAAAGAAGTAGCATTAGTGAACAAAGAAATGGCATTGGAACTGAATAGGTACTTTGTATCAGTTTTCATCGTGGAAGACATCAGCAGCAAATCAGAATTTAAAGAGGATCAAGGGGCAGAGGTGAGTGTAATGGCCATCACTAAGGAGAAGGTGCTGGAGAAGCTGAAAGGTCTGAAGGTGCATAAATCACCCAGACCAGAACACCCGAGAGTTTTAAAGGATATAGCTGAAGAGATATGGAGGCATTATTGGAGGACTTTCAGGAATCGCTGGAGTCAGGGACAGTCCCAGAGGACTGGAAAATAGCTGATGTAACACCTCTGTTTAAGGGAAGGAGGCAGAAGACAGGAAATTATAGAAGCAAATTACTGTAGATGCTGGAATCTGTACTGAAAACAAAATGTGCTGGAGATCACAGCGCTCAGGCAACATCCATGGAGAGAAAGCAAGCTAACATTTCGAGTCTGGATAACTCTTCATTAGATGACTCTTTATCACAGCTCTGATGAACAGTCATCCAGACTCGAAATGTTAGCTTGCTTTCTCTCCATGGATGCTGCCTGTCCCACCGTGATCAACAGGAAATTATAAGCCAGTTAACATGACCTTGGTCGTTAATAAGATTTTAGATTCTATTATTAAGAATGAGATGTAGAGTACTTGGAAGTAAAATAGGGCTTGGTCAAGGGAAGGTCATGCCTGAAAAATCTGTTAGAATTCTTTGAAAAAAGATACCAAGCAACTTAGACAAATGAGAGGCAGTAGATATGATCTATTTGGATTTCCAAGGTGCCACATAAGGCTGCCAAGCAAGATAAGACCTGATGATGTTAGGAGTAAGGTACTGGCATGGATAGAGGATTTACTGACTGGCAGAAGACCGAGAGTGGGGATAAAAGGTGACTTTTTTCAGGTTGGAAGCTGGTGACCAATGTAGTCCTGCAGGGGTCAGTGTTGGGATCACAACTGTTCCCATTATACATTAGTGATCTGGACAAGGAAACTGAGGGCATTGTTGCTAAGTTTGCAGATGACATAAATACAGGTGGATGGACAGGCAGTGATCAGGAAGCGGGAAGGCTACAGAAGGACTTGGTCAGACAATGAGAGTGGGCAGAGAAGTCGCATATGGAATGCAAGGTGGGATGTTCTGAGGTTATACACTTTGGTAGGAAGAATAGAGGCATAGTCTACTTCCTAAATGGGAAAATACTTCAGATTTCTGAAGAACAAAATGACTTGGGAGACCTAGTTTAGGATTCAGTTGGCAGATGGGAAGGTAAATGCAATGTTAGCATTCCTTTCAAGAGGGCTAGAATACAACAGCAGAAATGTACTGCTGAATCTGCATACGGCCCTAGTCAAAGCACATTTGGAACATTGAGCAGTTTTGGGCCCCAACTTAAGGAACAATGTGCTGGCGTTGCAGGAGTCTAGAAGATGTTTACAAGAATGATCCCAGGGATGAAGGACTTGTCATATGAGGAGCAGTTGAGGATTCTGGGTCTGTACTGAATGGAGTCGAAGAAGGATGTAGGGGGGGATCTCGTTGAAACTTATGGAATACCGAGGGGCCTGGATATAGTGGATGTGGTGAAGATGTTTCTACTCGTAGAAGAGACTAGGACCTGTGGGCACAGCCTCAGATTGAAGGGGTGACTGTTTAGAACTGAGATGAGGAGGAAATTCTTCAAACAGAAGGTGGTGAATCATTGTAAATCATTGCTGCAGAACGGTGTGGAGGCTACTTCATCGAGTGTTTTGAAGACGGAGATAGATAGGTTCTTGATTGATAAGGGAATCAAGGGTTATGCAGAGAAGACAGGAGAATGGTGTTGAGAAACATATTAGACATGATCATATGGTGGAGCAGACGGCCTAATTCTGCTCCTATGTTTTATGGGCTTAATTATTAGATAATTACAAACACTTTTCCCAGAAAGAGTCTGCAATCCTCTCAGCAGAACATCAAATTCTTTTTCAAATGCCTCATGTTTTTTGCTCCATAAGCCAATGGAAGTACCCATTAGTTCTTGAATGATCTTTTATTGTTTTAGGCTCCTTGTTTGCCTAAATTCCACAATGTTTAACAAGATGTGATGAGTCAAGTTGTATACTTTTCCTATGCTTTTTCCAATGTAAATTCTCCAGTTGATCAATTCTTCTTTGTCTATTGTCAAAGATCTATGTATTCAAGCCTGAATTAATTCTGTACAAGGGTGTCATTTTGCAGTTCTTCTGTGACTTATTGATAGAATTAGAATGCTATACCTTTGACTCAGAACTGGGCAGAGTGATATAGGTCACTCAACTCAACTCCAATTGAATACAATTAAACTTCATGTAAGAATTGGAAAATTCAACACAATGCAGTATATTGAGAACTATGAACAAGATGGTTCACAGAACCATATGTATACCCACTTTATTTGGGATTGAAATATGCCTATTGGAAGGGATCTTCCCAAACTACATATACATTACCATTTTCCTTGTTTTGATCACAAATTATTCATACATGCATTCATTCAATCAGATTCCTAATTATGTTATGTCCTCCAACATCATAACTGAAGTTTGTTCTGGTTTCAACAGAATTTTTTGGATTAACTGTTCTTTGTACAATCTTTGTTCATTATGTAGCAGATGTTAGACAGTTTAAATGCCACCACAAAAAACTTTCAAGATTGACCCTTTCTTACTGTGGTCTGACTGAATCTCTATGTAGTTGAAGCACAATCTCCATTGACTTATGCATACTCGTCTTGGTTGTACCATCAACATTCTATTTTCCAATCAAGTTAAGATGAGTGCTGAATTCAACGAATATGTCTTAGATTGATCTGGTTCTCTTCAAAGAATTATGAACTTCGGCTCAGTTTGAATTTTAACGTGTTTGAGATAATCTGCTTACTCCACAAAAAGAAGCAAATCATGCAAAATCTATTTTCAAATCCTCCAAGGAATTTTCTTAGATATTATAAAAGAAGGTACGAATGAGCATGCCAAGTTTTTCTTTCTTTTTATTTTTCTAATATAATGGGTTAGTAGTTCACATTTTTTGGCAGTTACATCTATTTAATTTACAAGCAAAATGTGTAGGGTAATATGCTAAAGTCAATGACTTGCAGTGGGTCATATGCATTTGTATCTTGGCATTCTACTAGTGGTATACATTAGAATTCCTAATTGCTTAACAGTGTTTTGACTGCACTTGGCAGTCAACATATTGAATTCAGAATTGAGGACATCTTAATTTAGAATCAAAGTTCATGCACCAAAAAGAGGATGACTCTTAAAAGTATTTCACTTCCATTTTTCTGTAAATAATTGAAAAATGAGTTCAAAACACTCATGAAACTAAATTCATGAGTTAAGGGTTGTTGCACTTTGAGTTTGTTTATTTTCAGGAATGTGAAGCATGGAACAAGCAGTACACTCCTGGCGACACAGAGAATGTATATGTTTTATTGTCCAAATAATGTAACTTGATTTTTCATTCTCCCTGATGTCATCAGGAGGTAACTTAATTTGCATCCTATGGTACCATGGATTCAAATTGATTGTTATTTTAAAATACAATTCACAGACTTAGAAATATTTTTGGCAACAATTATTCTTTGCCATATAAAATGATATCGTTTGCATATCACGTCAATGACATTGCTTTTCTGTTGCTCTCACATATCCTCTGAAGTTAAAAGAACAAAGGATATACACATTAGCAAATGCATATGTAATCTGAAAAAAAAACTTAAATCCCAATTTTTATTTTATGGGTACATAGTCCTGCATAATTAGTATTTCAAACACTTGCCCCTAAATGTATACTTTCAGCACTGCTGAAAGCTAAATCCTTCACCAACATTAAAATAAACAATGTTGCACACTGTCTTCTATCACCTGCCTCCTCATAGATTAAAGCAGTTCTCACACTAAGTAGAATGTGTACAGGTTTATTGTTTTAACCATATAAATTTCCCTATGTAATCTTTTTTTAAGAGCAGTGCACTTGCTGAACTTAACCCAGGATTAGTTGGTGGATATCTATTCAGGGACTGGCAATACCCTCTAAGAACCTCTTCTTAAATGCATAAGGAGGGTAAGGTTGTGTTGGAGCATGGTGGAGAGGTTGCTGAAGGTCTGAACTACATTAAATAACATTGTATTTCCTACAAAGTTTCAGAAATGTGGTAAAGTTGACAGTCCAATTGAGAGGTCAATCATTCCATGATGAAATTTACAATTTAAAATTGTTTCATAAAATCACAAATAGGATAATATTTTTACATCAGCAATAACATTTAAAATGCCACATTTTATGGGAAGTGTTACATTTTCTGCTGTGTAATTGCATTCCCAACAAATGTGATTGAATCCCTTGATTGACAGATAGGGGTGTTGACCTGTCTGTACAGAGGGAATGCGATTCAGCTTTACTTCTTGGTAGCAATCTTTTCACTGCTATAGTCATTCTTTGCAGTTGGTTCTTTTGTTGTGAAAGCACTTCTATCACTGTTCTCAATGTAAGGTTTCAAATGGCCATGGTGTTAATCTGGATCTCAGTGCACTTGCTTTTTTTGGCACATCCCTTCTGTTAGGAGTGTGTAAAGATTGTGTTTTTTCCCCCTGCTATATGTGATTTGTTCCTGCACTGATCTGTTTTCTGAGACATTGTTTAGTGTTGCATACAATTTTGTTGTTATGTGTCTCGTGCTATTGCCTAACTATTTGCTAATAAATGGTTTGCTTGGTCTTACATGTCCTTTCTGAAGCATGTTAACAGTGTTTCTCTTAATGCTAACCTCTGTTTCATTTAAGTCTTAGTACAGCACTATATCAGCAATTTTCTTAGGTTGAAATTATTAGGAACTTGCATTTTAGGAATATTATTACAATGATGCCTGTTGCTTGTGTTTTGTTGAAATTGCTTACGTAGTTCATGTTATAATGAATTTCAATGAATTATTGCTTTATATCTGTGGCATCATAGGATGGAAGTCTTTCACATAGTGATCGGATGTGCACTATACCGTTCAGGTGCCATTCATCTAAACTACGCAAATCATCAAGGTTGATGGCCCAGTTTTTTTTTTCAGTTTGCTGCTACTTGCACATATTTGATGAACTACAAATACTACAAGCCCCACTCTCATCACAATTCCCAACTAGATAGATAGACAAAAAGCATACATATCTTGACTGTTTCTACAGAAATCAGGAAGACTTTAGACCATTAGATCACCTTCATGGTGAGGGGGAAGTGCATACATGGGACTTCACTCGCCTCTAAAGTAGAACTCCAGATCAACTCTTGCACTAGGCTTATTCAAGCATTCCTATCGCGGACAAATGATGCAGAAGCAGAGATAGGAAGCTGGGAAAACTCTCTTTCAAACTTGTTAGAATGGAAAAATTTAGACTTGTGCCTACTAAAATACAGACCCATTGGTATTAACAATGACATTTAATTACCATATTTTCCATACTCTTCACTGCCTGGGAAATGCTCCTTTCCAAGTGGAGAGCAGAGAGTCTGATAGCCTTATATCTTTCCTCTCATAGCTTTATAATAATTAATTCTCACGACCTGGTAGAGAGTACATTTTTTTCTGGAGATGTTTGGGAGACAGAAGTGCTTGCTATAGATTCCTTCATCCCTATTCAATTTTCAACTTAGGTTTAAGTGTTGAATTGTACTGCCCAGTGTGATACTGATTCATATGAATGAGTAAGAACTTAGATGCCCTCTCTGGTCAGTGCCGAGTTATGTGATCCCACCAGTAAGAGAGTGAGTAAATTTGTTTCAGCTAAGGAGATGTAGAATCAGTCAAGGCTTTCATTCCTAGTTATGCAATAACTCAACCTGGATGTTACGGCATCTTACATCAGGTGATCCTGTTCATAATATCTCATTGTCCTGTTTAGGTACTCAAAAGGGAGAAGGGTCAATTCATTAAGATGCAGGTGGTCACTAATTATGTATTCCATACTAGCATTAGTCAATATCTTTGGGAGAAAGGATAAATTTTTACACTTCATAATTGTTTCAGCCGATAAAAAAACAAGCAGTTGAATGGTTTTGGATTAAACGTATCAATCTAAATCCAATCTATTGAAAAAATGTTAACATTGCAACCAGGAGTGTAATAATCCTTACACCTATGACAGTTGGTTAGTTATTAATAGTAACAATTAATATTAACTTCTTTCAGATGTATCAATGTAATCAGGTGTCATTCACATTCTATAATCATTGATGTAAATTCACTTAGATAGGCACCAAAAAAAAAGTTGAAAAGAAAAGCACAACTATGAAAGTCTGATGAGATTTTGCATGTTCCCCCCAACTCGAAATGTATGTGGATGGAATTGAGAATCAGAGCACACTTCTTTTATAATGTTGACCAAATAAGTCAAAATGTGCTTTTATTACATGGCTTTTTGGGACATCAAGATAGTTTCATGATCAAATTTCACAACTGAAAATTACTATCAACTTTTTACTCTATAAAGAAACTTATTATCAGATGGTCCAATGCTATTGAGCACCTCATATTAATGTTTTTATGCAGCACAAAACTAGAGAAAAGGGGTGGGACAATTTGATTGATTTGCTTATCCTTGTTCTATTCTCACTGATAGAAATCTATGTCAATTTTGTGATAACCAGTCGTTCATTCCTATTTTCTACATTTATATGTTGAGGAGACAAAAGTCACTGAATACACTTAAGAATCAAAGAGATAGATTTCTAGGCAGTAAAGACATCAAGGGATTTGGAGAGCGAGTTTGGAAGTATGGAGTTGAGATAGAATATCAGTTATGATCACATTGAATGGCAAAGCGATTGAATGATTTACTCCTGATCTCATTTTCTGTGTTTCATTTGAAAAGATGATATTGGAATCATATTAATGGGCAGCACGGTGGCTCAGTGGGTTAGCACTGCTGCCTCACAGCGCCAGGGACCCAGGTTCAATTCCAAACTCAGGCGACTGTGCAAACTCTGCACAGACATTCTCCAAGTGTCTGCGTGCACCCCCTCCGGGTGCTCTGGTTTCCTCCCACAGTTCAAAGATGTGCAGGCTAGGTGGATTGGCCACACTAAATTGCCTGTAGTGTTCAGGGATGTGTAGCTTAGGTGGGTTATAGGGGATGGTGGGATGCTCCAATGGTCAGTGTGGACTTGTTGGGCCAAAGGGCTTGTTTCCACACTGTAGGGATTCAAAAATAAATATTCATTGTCATTTTTCATTTAATGGTTTCTAGCACAGAGATTTTTAGAGTGGCCTTTAGTCCAAGTGAAAGTTTTTAAATCTAATAGTTACATTTTAAATCGAGCAGTCAATTTTTAATCCACGCTCTGAAATGTCAAGAAGCTTGTGCAAGAATCAATATTTTCCACTGGCATGATAGGTGTGAATATAAGCCAATAAGATCACTCAGAAGGGACAACTGTTAGATCCAATTGGATCAGTTGGAAACTCAAACCATAAGTGATTAGAACCAATTTTTTGCTAATTGTTGGTTGCATACAAACCGAGGGAGATTCTTTTAAGATTGTCTAATATATTTCTGAGAATAATTAAATTGACTTTTGTTCAGTGTTTGTCTCCAAAGTCGTGAAATAAAACAAATGAAATTAAAATGTGGAGTTTTAAGGTGAAATTTATTTCAAAGGAATTTTTTGGGACATATCTTTCGGAGTTTGCCTGATGTGAATATTGAATTTCTTTAGGATTAATTGCCACCTATTTTTCATCAAATAAAGTGAGATTATTGAGTTAGGGATTTCTTCCGCTCAAGTACACAATGATTTCAATGAAAGTCACATGAAACTTTGGGAAATGGCAGAAAATCAGGAGAACTCCTGCGTAAAGTCAATTTCAATATTTTCTGCTCTGAATATATTAATTGATATTATTGAATATTTCTACACAGGACAAATGACAAGTTTTGGAAATAATGGTATATTAGGTGTTCAGTGTTACTTAATTGAAATGGATTGCCTCAAGATTCATGTATTTATCTTTTAAATATCATTAGGTTCGAAAAGAGTTATCATTTATGGTTTCTGCACGTGATTCGCACTGCCAAATTAAATCCTGTGATTTAGCTGTTTCCAGTTTGTTTATGCACATTACTTGCATAATGATTATAATGACAATGATAATCTCAACCATAGTTCAACCAGTACCACGCTCACTTTAAGTCAGATGGTTTTTAAATTCAAGCCCAATTCAGGAATGGGAATACAAAAATGAAGGCTGACATTCCAGTACAATATCAAGTGAGTGCTGCGCTATCAGTGATTCTGTCTCTTAGATGAAATTGTAGATCAAAGTCTCATCTTTCCTGTCAATGAATGTAAGGAATCCCATTATACTATTTCAAAAAAAAGCAGTTGGGGAGCTATCCCTGATATTCGGGCCAATGTTTCTCTCTTAATGAACACTAGAAAAATAGATCTGTTCAAATATTCTGGACAGGATCTGAAACCCTGGTCAAAAGATTCCCAACCTGTGAATAATGCACGCATCAATAAGAAAGTTGGGAAAAATAGGGTGGGTTACCATTTAGGAGATTCTTGACTTGGAGCACAAAATGTTCAAAGGATGTTTCCCCTTGTGGTGCAATCTAGAATGAAAGGTTATTGTTTTAGGCTAAAGGGTGACAGAGTTGGAGATGAGGAGAAATTCACTGATTTCAAAGATTTGTGAATCTGTGGAATTCACTACCCCAGAGCATGATAATTGCCAGACTCTGAATAAATTGAAAGAGGAGATAAATGGATTTTAAGTAGTAATGAGTTAAAGAGTTGTAGTGAGCGTCAGGAAAGTGAGAACAGCAAGATTGTACCAAAGGGCGGGACAGGTTCAAGGGGCTGAATTGCCTGTTCCTGATTCAGTTCTCACATTCTTATTGTCCAATGAGAATGGCAAGATGAGAATCTTGCTAATAACTGTGGGAGACTTACGTGAATATGTATCCATTAAAATCTCATTATTAGTTAATTTTGCCTCATTTAAATGCATTTTCTCCTTCCCCCACCACCCCATGTAAACAATACGGTAACAATTTCCGACAAAATCAAATAATTACTTGACAATTCCTGCTCACTGCTTGCTCATCTGGCCGTCCATATTGGACACCAGTCATGAACACTTCAAGGCACACTCCATGGGTAGTGACAGCACACAACCTCCATCCACAGACACTAACATTGGGCTTGTACAATGCATCTCATGGCATGCCTCCAATACATTTGCAATATGTTTCTGCTCTTCAGTGCTGCACTTTGAAGTGCATTGGTATTTTTCATTGGAATGCTGTTACCAGGACACTTAATACAAGCTCCGATCTCATGGATTCAACCAGATGTATCTTAGGGATCCTCACTTGATTCCATGGTGCTCCATCACTTTGAGCCTTCTTAGATGATGATAGTGTTTCAGCTGCGCATTTTTGTGCTTGTCCCTCAGCCAGAGCATAAAGGTTCACAGCATTTCAGCTTTACTTTGACTGTTGGTGCTGATACAAAGATAGGCAGCTAGTCATGGTTCAAAAACAGGAAATGGTGGTGAAATTCAACACAATACTGGTAACATCTGTGCAGTGAGAAAGAGTTAACATTTTGAGTCTCATATGACTCTTGTACAGAACTGAAAGGGTTGGATTACCACGGTGATGATATTTGAAAAAGACACTTTATTCTGCAGCTGAACACCTTTTATTTATTGCAGAAACAGGACTTGCAATAACTTCTACGCTGCTGTGTGGCTGCACATCTGTACAGCTTAGTAACATGATTGTTTCAGATCTTTTGAGGTCATGAAAGGCTCTATATAAAAAGACTTACATTTATAGTGTAGAGTAATCGAGAGGTGTGCCAATGTCACCAATATTAGAACAGTCAAGTTATCCTTCCTGGGCCTTTTTGATTTCATCCATGGAAATGTGCATTCACCATTTTTAGCCTAAAATAGCAATCAGGTTCCTATTAACAGTATTGAAAACCAAATTGACTATCAAAAGGGACCCAGAATCTGCAGAAGTCACTGCGCTGGGCAGTCAATGATATCAGCCTTTCACAAGAAGACAGTGGCATCCTTAACCTCAAATGGTAAGCTATATACCTATTTTCAGTTCACCTTCAGGACAAGTGAAATTAACTGCACTGTATCCTCTACCACAATACTTTTCTATCACAAGACACACAGTACTTCGTCCAATTATTCCAGCTAAAGCTGATCAATTGCTTAATTTCCATTTATCCATTTTCTGCCTCCACTGACATCCAAGTACTTAAAATGACTTACTTTCTCCAAGTTGTCTCACTATAATATTTACAAGCTCTTCTGATCTTCTTTCCTAGGTTTAAACCAACAATCCATAATTCATTCATTCATTGGCAGACTGTTGCAGATGAGGATGACTCTATTCCAATCACAGGGTGAGTCCATAGGTGGCTGTACAGACCAAAGAGACAACCACAGATTCTGATACATCTGGGGCAGAAAGTAGTCATGGGAAGAGGCAGGTGGGGTGTTGATGCGGTATCATGTCTTTTTGCTGTTTTTGCCTGGCTTCTGTATTTTTCCAACAGCAAGTCTCAAGTTGCTTGATGCCTTCTTAAATGCTCCTCTTCTACTTTGGGCCATCTTGGGCCAGTGATTCCCAGGTGTCTGTGGGAATGCCACGCTTCACCAGTGAGGCCTTAACAATATCACTGAAGCACTTCCTCTCTCCACCTGGGGCTTGCCTGCTGTTTCGAAGCTGGGAGTAGAGCATCTGTTTGGGGAGTCTCGTGTCAGTCACGTAGACGACGTGCCCAGCCCATTGTAGCTGATCAAGGGTAGTCAGTGCCTCGATGCCACGAATGTTGTCCTGGTCAAGGACACTGGTGTTGGCGTGTCTTTCTTCCCAGCAGATTCGCAGGATCCTGTGCAGGCAGCATGTGCAGGAAGGGAGTCTCATTCTAAGCAGGAATCTGAAATTATGTTCTTGGGTTTCTATTATTTTTCTTTGTCACTGGTTCATAATTCTGTCCAATACTTTTAAGACACGTATTAGGGGTTTAGTTTATGTAATTTGGTAAGATTTGAATGTCGTTCTTCCTTTGTATATTAGTGCCAAAATGTTTTACCTCCATGTCCTGGGATTTTCTTTCTGACTATAATACAAGTGAGTAGCTTGTTTAAGACCTGGAGCCCGTATTTACTTAGGCAGGTCGATACATCTGCTGGTATCTCATCTGCTGTGACTGCTTAGCTGTTTCCCACTCTTTGCAGTGCTGCTCTGATCCTTTCCAGATTGATGCTAGTAACATTTCTTGGTTTGCAGCTATTTCCGCTGTCTTTGTTCTTGGATTTCTTTTTCCATCTATAGTCTAATTAACTTACATGACCCAACTTGCTTTGATTTCATCCTCTTTTACCAGGGTTACTCACCTTGCATCCTTGATTGTACACGTTATTTCCCATTTCTCTTGTCAAAGTATCCGAGCAGTGGCTATTCAAAAGAAATGATTTTGCCTCTCTTTGTATCTAGACTTACATAGACTCAGTCCCAAAATAAAGTAGTTATTTTGGACTCAAAACAGTAACTCTGGTTCTTTCTCCACAGATGCTGTGAGGCTGCTGAGTTACTCCAGCATATTCTATTTATGTTTCAGATCTCCAACATCCCATACTTTGCTTTTATTCATATATTTCTTCCATGCCACAGTTTTTTCTACGCAATGTAGTTGTCAAAGTGAACATAGGCCTCCTTAGAAAATGAATCCAGGGAGATAGATATGGGGAACAAGGAAATGGTGAGGAGTTAAACAGCTATTGAAAAGTCTACAATGGAAGATACATCAGACATCCCATTAATACTAAAGATCACAAGCAAGGAATTAAATACCATCACTATCACTAGAAAAGTAGTATTTGATAAAGTAATGGGGTTAAAGGCTAATAAGGCTATAATCCAAGGATCATAAAATAACAATCTATGCAGATTGTGGATGCATTGATTATAATTTTTCTAAAATCTTTGGATTCTGGAGAAGTGCTCGAGGTTTTGAAAACTGCCGAAGTGACACCTCTATTCAAAAAGGGATGGAGCCAAAAAGTGGCCAATTATAGGCCAATTAGACAAGCATCCATTGTTAGAAAAATTTTAGAATCAATTATTAAGAAAGTAATAGCAGCAGATTTGGTAAATCATTACCTAATCAGCTAGAGTCGGCATGGCTTCTTGAAAAGAAAATCATGTCTAACTGATTTATTGGAGTTTTTCCAAGGAAGACTTAACTAGAGTGGATAGAAAAGAACCAGTAGATGGACTTCTAGAAGACATTCAACAAGGTACCTCACAAAAAGTTATGTCAAAAGATAAGAGCCCACGGTGTTTGAAGTAGTAAACTGCCATGGATAGAGAATTAGCTAATGGGCAGGAAATAGCAAATGGAGATAAGGGTTCCTTTTTATATTGGGGACCTGTAACCAGTAGGAATCTGCAGAGATCAGTGGTCAGACTGCAACTATCCACAATATGTGTTAATGACTTGGAGGAAGGAAGCAAATGTACTGTTGCCAAATTTGATGATGACAGAAAAATAGGTGAAAGTGCAAATTATGAGAGAGGGATACAAACAGTTGATAGAGAGATACTGATAGATTAAGTAAGTGGAGTATAATGTAAGAAAATGTGAAGCTGTTAATTTTAGAATGGAGAACAAAAAAGAGCATAGTATTATTTAAATGGATCAAAACTGCAGTAAGCTGCAACTCAGAGACTTGGGCGTACTTGTGCACAAAACATAGAAAGCGAACATACAGTTGCAGCAGGTAATCTGGAAGGCTAGTGGGATGTTGGCCCTTATTTCAAACGGTTTGGAGTATAAGAGTAGGCAAGTCTTACTGCAACTGTATAAGGTGCTGATGAGACTACATCTGAAATACTGTCTTGTCCCCTTATTTAAGGAAAGGTATGATTTGGAGATAGTTAAGAGAAGGTTCACTTGGATGATTCCTGATATGGAGGGATTTTCTTAGATGCAAAGGGTAAAGAGGTTGGGACTCTACTCACTGGTGTTTAGGCAGATGAGAAGTGACCATCCACCAGAAATTTCAACTCAAATGAGCAGTCCATGTCACCAGCGTGGAATATTAGAGAAACTTAAAGTAGATTTTCTGTTGGAATTATCCCAGAACAAACAATATTATGATGGCCAATAAAAATGATACAAGGCACTCTGAAAAAAAGAGCTGAACAAAATATTTGCATTGCAGTCTACCTCTCTTGAGAAACCAGTGCTGCCAATTAACTCATGCTGAGACAAGAACTGAACTTTGATTCTGCATCAAAGACCAAGTACGTCAAACTTGCCCAGAGGAAGGCCAGGTATGATGCAGCTACAGAACTTTCCCGAAGCACCTACAATGACATCAAGAACTTTGTTAACATCCATTGGGCTCTTCAGTCATGAGCAAACCCACAGAAGACAATGTAGTCACTTCTAGCTTGGAAATACTCAAATACAAGGAGTCCACCAGATGGAGGTGGGAGTTTTATGTTCCATCTGTTCTATCCAAGAAAATTCCTCTCACATGATTAAAGCGTGAATGACATGGGTGCCTTGTCCTTTTACTTATTTTTTACATCCTGCACATAAAGCATTGATCAAAAGGAAAATCTGACTAATATATCCTATATACACTACCTCCTTTCTCAAACACTGGCATTTTTAGTTTTGCAATCAGCTTTCTGCAGTTAATACTTCATGCAGATTCATCAATTGTCTTTGGACATTTGTCTTTGACTGTCACTTCATTTAATCTTTTGTAGTCAGCAGAGAATGTTTCAGCCTAGTATGACATGGATATGAACCTGACTCAATAACATTAGCCGGCAGTAACCTCTGGCCAAGCTGCACTACCAATGCTCTTTCCACTGATGCTCCACAATTGTGGTCGAGTAAAAAGGTCGGGGGAAAACCAATCTATATCTTGAGATTGTGTCATCATATTTTCCACCAATTGCATGACAAAGTAGAGTTGACAGTTCAACAATAATTATTCTTTGATACATTTTGAAAGACTTGTTTGACAGTTGTGCATTTGTAAAAATCAACTCAGGTATAATTGTCAAAGCTTAATTTTCCTCTGTAATTCATATTGACCTCAGTCTGTAGTCATGAGGACAGGCTTTTGAACTGTAATACATTAGATATTGTTCCATGGATCAGAATGCCAAAACACTATGGACATTCTTAGTCCTTAACTCTAAAGTGAGTTTTCTAAAAGAAGGGTGATCCAAAAATAGCTGGGATGTAAGTTAATTGGCTGTGTAGAGATAGGGAGAATCAATGGGAGGTAACACCTAAAGTTATCAAACAAAATTTAAACAGACTAGACTGTGATATCTTGTGACTGCAAAGATAACAAGGGACTGATGACCCTTTGCTATACTGCAAGCCCCATGCCCCCTGCAGATTATGTCCTAAATTGGAGACTCATTTGCGCTTTGCCCTTTGAACAATGAACAAGGACCTGGGTTAAAAAGTGAGTTTCAACTTTACTAGAGGGAACTAGTGGAACGGAACACAAAAGAAGGAACTGCAGATGCTAGGAATCTTAAACAAAAATGTAAATCACTGGAGAAACTCAGAAGTTCTGAAGAAGGGTCACTAAACCAGAAACATTAACACTGTTTTCTCTCCACAGATGCTGACAGACCTGCTGAGTTTCTCTAGCAAATTTCTGTTTTTGACGTGGGACTGAACACTCTCATGTGAACCATGCTGGGTTTGAGCATTATCATGTTGTGAAGGTCACAGTCAAAAGGACTATCCCCTAACTGCCAAATATATTGTAGATAAATACCCTCTCTAAATCTGAGTGCTGCAATACCAGTTAAACAGGAAACAGGACAACAGAACAACAGAGGACTCTCTCTGACTCTGAATGCTGGAATTCAATCACAGTTAAAAGGCATCAAAACTACAGAAACTCAAAGAATCTGCAAAACTACCAATGTCAACATTATCAGTACTCTTCACTATGGTGGTCACAACATTCAAATGCTCACTCTGCAAACCAGACACTGAATGGTATATCAGAAACAAAAACAGATATTGCTGGAAAATTTCAGCGGGTCCTAGCAGCATCTGTGGAGAGAAAGCAGAGTCAGAGTCAATGTTTTGTGTTGAGTGACCCTTTTTCAAAACTGGACTGACACGTTAATTCTGCTTTCTCTCCGCAGATGATGCCAAACCTGCTGAGCATTTCCAGCAGTTTTTGTTTCTGATTTCCACATTCCACAGTTCTTTACTTGCTTTTGTTTGCTGAATGGTATAGCGCATTTAAACAACTGATCTTTTTAGATGCACCTTTTAACTATAATCTTTGTATGTATGTTGTATTACTAGTTTTTGCTGTGTTTACTAATTAATAACTTAATTCTTTTCGTTAATTCAAGGAAGTCTGGTTAAATTGGTTCCTTTTAAAACATAAAAGTTCATTTGGGTCTGGGAGAAAAAGGTATCCACAAGGCATACCTTTTTTAGTTAACCTTGTTGCAACCAATCAAGAAGATGGGTGAATAAAAAAAAGGAGAGTCAATTCATTCATCCTTAAGCTTACTAACTTGATTGAATTGTTCAAGGAGGTGACACAGGTGATTGACGGGGGTAGAGCAGTAGGTGTCGTTTACATGGATTTTAATAAGGCTTTCGACAAGATCCCTCATGGTAGGCTCATCCAGAAGATTAAGACACATGGGATCCAAGCTGACTTGGCTGCATGGATTCAGAGTTGGCTTGCCCAAAGAAGATAGAAAGTAGTGATGGAAGGGTGTTTTTCAGTCTGGAGGTTTGTGACTATGGTGTTCTGCAGGAATCCATACTGGGGCCTTTGCTGTTTGTGACATATATAAATGACTTGGATGAAAATGTAGATGTGTGGGTTAGTAAGTTTGCAGATGATACGAAGATTGGTGTGGATTTGTGGATAGTTTAGAAGGTTACCAAAGGATACAGTGGGATACAGATTAGTTGCAGATATGGGCAGAGAAATGGCAGATGGAGTTTAATCCAGGATAGTGTGAAGTGTTCCACTTCGGAAGATCAAATGTTAAGGAACAGTATACAGTTAATGGCAGATCCCTGAACAGCATTGATGTGCAGAGGGATCTTAGGGTTCAAGTCCGTAGCTCCCTGAAAGTGGCCACACAAGTAGATAGGGTGGTAAAGAAGGCGAATGTCATGCTTGCCTTTGTTGGTCGGGGAATTGAGTAAAGAGTCAGGATGTCATGTTGCAGCTTTATAAGATTTTGGTTTGGCCACACTTAGAGTATTGCATTCAATTCTGATTGTCACATTACAGGAATGATGTGGAGGCTTTGGAGAGGATACAGAAGAAGTTTACCAGGATGCTGCCTGGATTAGAGGGTATGAGCTATAAGCAGAGGCTAGAAAAATTCAGGTTGTTTTCCCAGGAGTGGCGGAACCTGAGGGGAGACTTGATAGAAGTCCATAAAATTATGAGATGCATAGATAGGGTTGACGGTCAGAATCTTTTTCCCAAGAGTTGAAATGTCTAAAGCTAGGGGACATATATTTAAAGTGAGAGGGGAGCATTCAAAGGAGATATGAGGGGCAAAGCTTTTACACTGAAAGCGGTAGGAGCCTGGAATGCACAGCAGGTCTGGTAGTGGGGGCAGAAACAATCAGGGCATTGAAAGAACTTTTAGATAAGCACACGAACATGGAAGGAGTCATAGAGTAATACAGCATGGTAACTGGCCATTCGGCCCAAACTGGTCCATGCCGGGCATAGTGCCCACACAAAAGGAATGGAGGGATTCGGACCAAAGTCAGGAGGAAGGGATTAGATTAACTTGGTGTCATGTTCTGCACAACATTGTGGGCCGAAGCGCCCGTTCCTGTGCTGTACAGTTCTATGTTCTATCCTCAATCAGGAACTTAATAGTTTGGAGTTTTCAGTTTGAACTGATAAGGAAATGGGGAACTTTGCCAGTGTTTATTCATAACAACTCTAACATTTAACCAGGCTTTCCTGTAGGATTTCCTTTGGGGCAGCACAGTGGCTCACAAGGCCAGGACCTGGGTTTTATTCCGGCCTTGGGCAACTTTCTGTGTGAAGCTTGCACATTCTCTCTGTGTCTGCCCAAGTTCCCTCTGGGTGCTCCAGTTTCCTCCCACAGTCCAGAGATGTTTAGGTTAGGTAGATTGGCCATGGTAAATGTGGGGTCACAGGATACAGTAGGGGTGACTGTCTGGGTGGGATGTTCTTCGAAGGGTCAGTGTGAAATTGATGGGCCGAAGGCCTCCTTCCACACTGTACGGGTTCTACAATACAGCAATCCCTGCAAGGGTAAAATGTTTGTTAAAGTATTTTTGAAATATCCTCCTATAGACTGAGTTAAAGGTAGCAAACTCCCAGATTGTAACTTGATTTGCAGTTGTTGAAGTGACACTATTCTCTACTCATAGAATGTGCCCCTTACTTATATTGTTGACATCTGCCTCAGTAATTGAGATATTATGCTTCATTGCTGTTCTGATTCTATATTTCTCTGGGCAAAGCAGTGATCTCCTAAGTGACAATTGTGTTTTGGTGAGTGAAGGGATGGTGAATAGTGTTGAAATTCAGAAGACACTGACTATATCAAATTGGACCCCCTATTAACACAGCTTCTTGTTGGGATACTCATCATAGGGTTCCCTGTTTAATTCTTTTAAGTTTGTTTGCTGTTCTAAAGTTCGAACTCTCATTACATTCTGAGTGTATTCTTATATTCCAAATTGCAGTTTGTTACTTCTCCATTTAATTTTTTATTCTTTCCTCATTAAATGAACATAATATTTACAGCAAAACAAACAGGGATTAAATATCTAGACCATAATTTACTTCACTCCTCCAGCATGTTGCCTCGGATGGAACATTTCAGCTATGAAAATAGGCTGGATAGGGTTGGATTATTTTCTTTGGAACAGAGAAGATTGAGGCGGTGTTGGGCGGTGGGGGGGGGGGGGGGGGGGGGGGGGGAGGTTGGCGGTGGGGAACCTGATAGAAATGTATAAGATTATGAGGGGTATGGACAGGGTGAAGAGAAATCAGTTGTTACCATTAGTCACATGGTTAATAAGGAGGGAGCATAATTTTAAGTGGAAGACAGGAGATTTAGAGGGATTTGACAAGAAATGTTTTCACGCAGAGGATGATGGGGGTCTAGAATACACTGCTTGGGAGGGTAGTCGAGGCAGACAACCTCACAAGTTCTTGATTGACCACTTGAAGTGTCATAACCTTCAAGGCTATAGGCCGCTAGTATGGGAAGTGGGACTAGCGTAGGTCCTGTAATATTTTTGGTAGTACAGGTGCAATGGACTGAATAGCCTCTTCTGTTGTGTATGATTCAAAAATACAAATATTATGCAATAAAAGAAAAATCATATTTAAGCAAGTTTATGCACAGCAGTGAATTCATTTCCACAGTAGTAACCGTAATTTAACTCCCAGCGATAGCGATTTAATGAATGGACTCTCAGGGTTGATATTTTTAGATATTAAAACCAAAGGATATGGGAGAAAGCAGGAATTTCACATTGACATGGAGTATCAGCTATGGTCACTTTGAACGGCAGAGCAGGCTCCAAGGGCTGAACAGACTACTCCTGTCCCTTGTTTCAATATTTTATATTTCTAACGATTTTTCCTGAGCACTTCTTTGGATGCAGTGACATTTTTTCATTCTTTAACCTAAATATTTTATTTATTAATTTGTCAACAGCCATTTTCAATGTATGATGACTTAATATTTTCATTGATGTAGAATTTTCACAAAAAAACTTATAAATCAACCGGACTTTGGAGTTGTTCCTGTCAACCAACAGCTAAAGTCATTTTGTTCACGACATAAAATGTGCAAGCCATTCATTCTGAAAATAAAACAGTTTAAAACATACAGGGGAAATAAATAAATTAAACAAACCAAACCAATGACAGCAAAACATAGTTTTTGATAATTTGCTTCATTATTTATTTCAGTGTAGGAGTTTGCTATGTATAAATTGGCTGTTCTGTTTCTATATTAGAAAAGGGCATTATACCATAAAAGATAATTAATTGGCTGGAACATGCCATTCCATGTTCTGATATTGTGAACAACACTATATAAATGCAAATCTATTCTTAATCCTTTCCCACTTGTTGCTCTCCTTTTTATTGAGAAGTTATCTCCTGCTACAGTACATTTCCAGGAGAGTTAGCCACTCAACTAATTATTCTTCATGCTTAGGCTAAATCGGTGATTATTATCAGGATATTCGACTTTGGGAGTGTGACAGTCAAACCCGATTCTCTCCTATCCTAATTTCCATCTGCATATTTTCCAGAAGACTAATTTTTAGTTTAATTCCCTTCAAGTGAAAGACTTTAAGCTTGAAGCTTTTCACTTAATCTTGCACTTAATCAGAGGATTAGATAGGGTGGACAGTGGGAGCCTTTTTCCTCGTATGGTGATGGCTAGCACGAGGGGACATAGCTTTAAATTGAGGGGTGATAGATATAGGACAGATGTCAGAGGTAGGTTCTTTACTCAGAGAGTAGTAAGGGCGTGGAATGCCCTGCCTGCAAAAATAGTAGACTTGCCCACTTTAAGGGCATTTAAATGGTCATTGGATAAACATATGGATGATAATGGAATAGTTTAGGTTAGATAGGCTTCAGATTGGTTTCACAGGTCGGCGCAACATCGAGGGCCGAAGGGCCTGTACTGCGCTGTAATGTTCTGTGTTCTATGTTCTATGTTATGCGTTCTATGTTCTATGTTATGCTTCTTGCTAGTATTAGTGTCACATTGCAGATCAGAGACTTTAGCAAGGAAAGTAATTGAAAGCACAGCAACCCAGTGAGAAAATTAAGTAAATGACGGGGGTGGAATGCAACACAGCAGGATAATAATTAGGAGGCAATTTCAATATGGTTAGAAGATTCAGTATTACTATTTTACGAAAATCTAAATACATTTTCCAAAAAAAGTTAGAAGAATTAACTCAATGATTGTATCTGTTGCATTTCTACTCAGTAAAAGCTAGACAATCTTAAGAATCCTCGATGCAGTATGTAAATAGTATGTACGCTTCCTTCAGGCCTCCTGTGTAAGGGCTTATTTTACCATGTAATCATCAATCACTGTGTGTGCTTTCAGTGATTCCATCTGATTCCATTCTTCAGGGAAAAAGTACCATGCAAACAACGACAACCTCAGGCACTTCTTAGCTTAAGAATCATGCCTCTGTCAAGAAAAGAAAAATCAAAAAACTATATCTGTTTGTGACGTGCCACTGAACTGTCTCTGTGGCAGTGAAAATGTTAATCTTCATCTGTCATACAAGGGTCAAAGTGCACATTGCGTCATTGGTTCAGGTTAAGTACAGCAGCTGATAAAAAAAAGTATTAAATATTCACTAGCAGCTCTCTAGTTTCATGCAGCGATATTGAATGTTTTCTGATCCAATATGTGTGAATCTCTGCACAATATAAGAGGTTCTCCTTCCTGACCTTACCTTTTTTGAGAACAGTGGCGTGCATTCAAGAACCGATTTCCGTTGCCATCTTCGACACGCTTCAGTAAACCTAATGGTTGCCTATTACTAGTTACAATTTAGCAGCTGAGCTGGGAACCGTAAAACAAAAGTAAATCATTTGGAGTCATGGTAAACAAAAGTACATTTTTACTGAGCATGACTCGAAGATAGAAAAACGTAGGAAACAAATGCATTGCTAATTTAATTAACTGGTAGGAGATTAGGCTGCCAGTAAACTCCATTCACATATTTTAATGACAGCCAGGTGCTGTAAATTAACATATACCATGTTAATCAGGTTTTGAACAAACAAGCGCAGAATAGGACAACTGAGTACTACGCAACCATGGTTACTTTATGTCATGTAATAAGTCTGATTAATTTTATTGGCTAAAGTCCATCAGAACTTTATGGAATTTTTTGTTGAATTTCTTAATTATGTTGGTCAGGAATCTAATGTATTAACCAATAAGTTTACTCTGTTTGCCTTTGACTCCTTAAAGACTAGTTACAATGCAGCTCTGAGTTTAATATGCAGCACCTAACATTGAAGAAAACAGCCGATTCAGTGAAGAAGTATGAAGAGCAACTATGAAAATATTTACTGAATGATTAATAATGACATAACAGATTAACTGCACAATAGGTCTGCACCTATGGAATGCTCTTATCATGTTAGCAGTGGAATTTTATACAATTTTGGATTTTGAATCAAAATCAAACATTCTATCATGTTTCAAAATAGTGAGATTCACTTTCTTGAATAAATTTGAGTGTAAATGAACAAAGTAATGGATTTTAAACCAGTTCATATTTCATCATCAAAATTATATCATCAAAATTAAACATCTTGCATGTTGATATTAGGTATTACAACTTGCTTTTGACTGGCAATTGTGCCACTCCTCAATTCATTTATTTCAATGCTTTGCTTTGGAGTAGTCCTGCATTGCTAATTCATCAAGTCTTCATAATTCAGACATTTAATATACAGATATCCAAAGACCTGAATTATTTGAATAACATTGTACATCTTAAGCAGGACATTGCAGTTCTCTTTACAAACAACATAACAATACTGAATATTTATCCATACAAATGTGCATTATAAAGGGCTGTCAGTCATAGAGTGACCTTTAGGCATTTAGAAGGTGTACAAATTACTTTTGAGCCATTGTGTATCCCTGACAATGATTAAATCATAAGTTGAATTCAAACCCTTTTAAGATGATTTAACATAAAAAACTACTTTAAAGGGAGAACCAGAGATTGAAATCATTTGAGAAATTATTTTGCTAAGCAAAATGTCTGCTATAAACTTTCCCAAGTTATACTAGTGACTTATGAAATATGTAATTCAAATTTGCAGGAACAGTTTTAGTTTTCAATCTAATTGTGAAATAAAAGACAATAAACAAAACATTACTTGTGTAGCTTTTTTAAATTTGTCATTAGAAATAATACTTTTTAGATTTTAGCCTGCAGTAGTCCATGCAACATTGTCAATTGAAGCATGGGGTAAAATAAACAAATTAACACTGCATATCCATTTAAGAAGTGCCTGAACAGTTTGTGAAACATGAATGATGAAATACATCATCCAGAGACTTCACTAATCCATAGGCATGCACTTGTTTTGTACTAAATCCAGAATTTGTTTCTATCTTGAGTTCTAGGGTTGTACTCACCAAAGAACAACCTCTCTTGTTCTCCTGTGGTATTCTGCCAGTTTTAGATGGCTTACAACAGTGTAAAGACATCAGTGGCATGTGTTAAAATGTATTAGTCATTGTACTTTTGGAGAACACACGAAAGAAAGAACATTGTTGTACCAAAGACGGATTCATCAGGTTTTTTCCCAGAGACTCTTTGGTCAAGCTTTTATAGGCCTGTTTGATTTTCAAATTCTCTTTCTCCCTCAGTGGAGCTATAGTGTCTAAACTTGTCTACATTTACTTCCCATGTTTTGTGCATGGTAGATGTCCTTTAAAAAAAGTATCTCAAATAAGTCTTTATTCCTGTTTTGTTGGCGCTTATTCTGTGTTTTCATGAACTCTGGCCCTGGCCATGGCAACTGCAAGAAAAATGTTAAAATTGATTGACAGGATTAAAAAAAGCCCAGTCCCTATCCGCATTTCAAATACTTTGGAACAATGCTGTTGGGTATGATTGAATTAATGAGGTATCGTGGACTGTCAAAAGAGCACACATACTTTACATAAACCTGATTATCTTTGCATGGCAGAAACAAGAAAAGGAGGGAACAGAGGTTTGGCTTTCACTTGCACCTCCAAAGGAGCAATCAAAGTGCAGGCCCAGGCTCAGAGAGTGATATCCTGGCTGCGCCTCCCTGCCCTCTCCCTCCCGCTTGGCCCTGCTTAGCATACATCAGCCACGGGCTTTAACAAGTCTATTCAAGCAACTGAACTCAACACAACACGCTTTTCACAGCTCAGCACCTCCATGCTAGATATTGTACAGGCCAGCATTGTTTAACTTGAACTGAGCATATATTTCAACAACTCAACTTAAAATTGGCCTCTTGTGCTCTCTTTTAACTCTCAGTGTGACATCAGCCAGAAACTGCAACAAAGGGTCCACAACTGAGCTAAAAGCAAACAATAGTTCCAAATTTAAGCATAACCCTGCTGTTAGTTCAGATATGGTGATTCTACTTTTTTGAAAAACGTTTTAATTTGAAATGTCCTCACAAAAAGCCAAAAAGAGCAAAAAAGAAGCTGCAGATTTACTGTGTGTCATCAGTTCATGTTTTATGTTCATGGACAAAAGAATAGGTTTCCTAATTGTTTCCCTCAAATTAAAGGATATGAAATGTGATCAAAATATTCAACTTTAATTTTTTGATTAAAATGCAAATTAAATCCTTGTTTATCCCATTTCATCTGTATTTTGTAGGAAAGTTATATTCTATTTACTTTCACATGACATATTTTTGGAATAAAGGTTAGAATATGTTTATGAGGCATCTGTCCAAACAGTGAAATTGATTGAGTTTAAACAAAATACATGCTATCATAACTGCATGTGTTTGATTATTTGACATTTACTCCTCATCACTTATTGAAAAAAAAGGAGCTCAACAATTATATTATGTGTATGTTCCTTACAGAAGGAATGTTATGACACTCTTGACATGTGTATGTTTGGAAGGAACCAAGACAGTTGGTCAGCTCATTTGGCTGGAAGGCTGGTTTGTGCTGCAGTGATGCCAACAATGTGGATTCAATTCCTGCACCAGCTGAGATAACATGGAGGTTGCATCTTCTAGTGTCCGTCAGGTTAAACTCATCACCAGTTGTCCCTCTCTCTAATGAAAGAGCAACTATCTGGGGCTATGGTGATTTTACCAATGGCTGAAAGACCTGTTGCATCAGGAAGGCCCTTTGGTTTCTATATTAGTCTTAGGTTGTGTTGCAATGGACAGATGGGAACAAAATCAATGCCAAGTGGGTATCAATGTGGACTTCACAAGCTTCAAAATCTCCCCTCCCCCACCGCATCCCAAAACCAGCCCAGCTTGTCCCCGCCTCCCTAACCTGTCCTTCCTCCCACTTATCCCCTCCTGCCACCTCAAGACCCACCCCCATCTCCTATCTACTAGCCTCATCCCGCCCCCTTGACCTGTCCATCCTCCCTGGACTGACCTATCCCCTCCCTAACTCCCCACCTACACTCACCTTTACTGGCTCCATCCCCGCCTCTTTGACCTGTCTGTCTCCTCTCCACCTATCTTCTCCTCTATCCACCTTCTATCCGCCTCCCCCTCTCTCCCTATTTATTTGAGAACTCCCTTCCCCTCCCCCATTTCTGAAGAAGGGTGTAGGCCCGAAACGTCAGCTTTCCTGCTCCTCTGATGCTGCTTGTCCTGCTGTGTTCATCCAGCTCCACACCTTGTTATATCACATCAACTGCAGATTATTTTAGACCTTATCACATTTACAACTTGGACTGAATTATTTTCTGGCAGTTGGCTCACCTTTGTCTACCATGCTTGGAAGCTAAGGAGTTTAATTAATATCATTGCACTAAATATAATTTGTCATTTGTTCCAATATTCACACAACTGTCAATGCTTATCTAGCTGGCAAGGAAAGATAGAGATGGTGGCATGAAATTCTCATAGCATCTTTTTCTTTAAAATGAAGACAGCTTGACTCCAAACATCTCCTTTGGAGAATTGGAGCCAATTCAACAATTACCTCACAGCCAACAACAAACATCACTTGGAAGAGAGTGATATTCATGGTTCTGGTTTGCTCAACTCAGGACAATTTAAGCACTTCTGTTCCACAAATTCACTTTTTCTTACCTGCAAAAAAAGGAAGGTTTGAACTGCCCTTGTGCTTTTCAATGACATAATTCAGAAAGAGTTTATAACTTACTGCCCTCTCACTGAGCTGTTTGAGATAATAATAACTCAATAGATTTCCATTCTGTTGCTGCCTATGTTGCACATTATCAGGTTTTCTGTATATTGGAAAGTTTTTACTACCCAACCCTTTTCATATCAGGATTTGAAAAATGTTTCTTTATTTAAATACCGAATATTTCCAATTAGGAAATACGATGCATAAGTATTTTTTCTCATTTCCATTTGGCACATGAGATCCTTGGTAAACTAAGCAATTATGAATTCCCAAGGCTCTCTTTTTTATTATTCACACGATGTTGGGTATCACTGGCAAGGCCAGCATTTATTGCTGATCATTACTTGCCACTGAGAAGGTGGTGAGAAGCTACCTGTTTGAACTCCACAAACCGTTTGGCAAAGGTAAATTGAGAGAGCGAGTTACTGAATCTGTGAACTAATGGGTCTTAAAGGGTGTGGTATCAAAGTAGGCTGCCAAATGAAGGTGGTACAAATAACAAAGAATGGACTGCATACAAGCAGGTCCTACAGCCCAACAGATTGTGCCAACACCTCATGCCTTTTTAAACTAAAAACCTTTTGCCTCTACATGGTCTGTATCTCTCTATTCCCTGCCAATTCATATATCTGTAAAGATGTCTGTTAAAAGTTGCTATTTTATCTGCTTCTAACTGCTCCTTTGGCAGCACACTGCAGGAAAATACTACCACTCTGTTCAAAAGACATTTCCTTTAAACTTTCCCCCTTATATCTTAAATCTATGTCCCTTAGTAATTGACATTTCTACCTTGGAAAAAGACTCCGACTCTCCATTTTATCCACGCCTCTCATAACTTTTCAAACTTCTATTTTAACCTATGTCGATGAAATTGATTAGTTTGAGTGCTGGCTGAACTTCAACGCAGAACCAGAATTTGTTAACCCATCTGAGAGTAGGTTAGGTTAAAACCACTTCTCAGGTGTTGGTGAGACTCAAAGGAGCTGTGACCGTGATGGTGTATTGAGCTAATGCCAGCATGCTGCTGACTTTTACACAAGAAAAAAAAATCCTGGAGGTGAACAGCTTGCTTGTTCTGTCAGCTTATGTTTTTTTCTATGATTCAAAGCAAGGTTGAAATTCATGGAGGGTTAAGTTCACTGTAAACTGTAATTTCTCAATCAGCTTTGGAGACCTGAGGTCAACTTTTCTCATAAAATCCTTGCCAAATATTTCTTTTATATCAGGGAAATTATAATTCCATACACAGAGTGGTGTCATTCCGATTATTACTCAGTATTAAAAATTAATTCAAGGAAGATAGCCTGCTAACTGAAGTCCACTGCATGACAAATCACATATCTTTCTTACTAACCGAAGGAAGGTTTTATCGAAAGAATTGTCTTTACATTTCATTATATTAAGATGTCCTTTTCCTTTCTTTAAATTGGGAGATTCTCAATTCTCAAATCTTAATCACTTCCAACAGAAAAACAAAGAGTCAAATTATTGGCCTCTAAAACTGAGAGCTCTGTCATTTTCCTGCATAACCAGCGGGAGATTCAATGCAAAATGATAAGGACCCGGATTTTGTGGCCTGCCTTGTAAAGTGCAGAAATTTCACCAACTTTTACAATGCAAAAGTTATTTAAAGCAATTCTGGGGATAGAGATGCCTGTGCTGAAATTCCTTTATTTCAATTTCTTCCTTTCAATTCCTTCCTCCAAAACATAATTCTAGAAGCTGGCATGATGCATAACAATCCCCAGAATGCAGAAGTGGGTCCCTCTGCAAGGGTGAGAACAGGCAGGTAGACTAACTTCTGAAAAAATAGTGCTATTTTCATAATAATTCATTTTGAATGGTCTTACACTGGCTGGAGAAGAGAGCAGTTTGGGCATAAACCCTGTGGCAAGGAGGCCCTAGATTTTCTGGCTTGCGTTTGGAACTTGTAGAAGCATCTGGGCTCTCTTGTCTTATTCAAAAACCATCCCAATCGCCCTGAAAACTCTTGTAGGATCAGCACTGGAGGGGACTTCAGTGCTCTGACCATGGGTCAAGTATTTCCGGAGGCATTGACTTCCTTGTTGAGGAAATGTAGAAAAGAATACAGTTATGAATTACAGCAGAAAGTTTAGAAAAGGAAGAAGGTAAGGTTCACATGCAGTGTGAGTAGTTACATGATACCTCTGTGGCTACTATTCTAATTTTGACCATGACAAGCATTGTCATCCAGTCCTATCATGTTAATGATGTTGATATAATTGTCAATCGCTTTTCAGGGATCGAGCAACTCCATTGTTTAGGTTTGTAAAACAGTAAACATTTCACAAGTTATGAAGCATATATGGCAGCAAACTAACTAATTCTCTGTGAATAGCTTGAAGACTCAAAGCAGACTAACAATCAAGCAATGTTGTAATATTTCATATGCATTTCATGTGGAGTCGTTAAAGGCAAACTTTCCTAAAGACAAAGTGCAAATAAAACATGGCCCTCTTTTCCAAATTTAAATTTAACCCATTCGCAATGACAAGTCAGCCTGAGTGTCCAAAAACACAGGGGTAATTTGCGGATTTGTCCAGATCTCATTATGGTGACTTTGTTTGAAATACCATTGATTACCCACCATTGTTAGCGATACCATCTGTCATTGCTGTTTATATTTTGAATCTTGTTTGTGACATAACGGGACTGGTTGGGAAACTAAACAGACCTAATTTGTCCTCAGTTCAATCTCACAACTGCACCACCAAGTATATTGATCTCATAGGATCATGTTTCTGGGTAGATTCTTGTCACCTTGATTGGTTGCCATGTACCTTATGTAGGAGAGTAAAAATGAGCTGCTGATTTTGTCCGGAGGTATTGTTAAGTTTTCTTTCAAGATTTGGTTATCAAAATACACTACGGTCAAGTTGTGACTCTTAAGAACTTCCAGCTCATTTTGAAGCTTCTGGTTTTGTATCCCGGGTCCTTCTCACTCTATTAAACTCTTAGCTTTCTATTGGTCCAGTGTATTTTTCTTTCATTGCTTGTTCAAATAATTGTACATCCTTTATCTTTTTCATTTTCTTTGAATCTTTTCTGCTTGCTGTGTCAATGGTTATTTGCTCTATGCTTGCTTGAATTTTTCACCAAAGCCTCATTGCTGGAATATATTTCTAAAAGGACTGTTGCAGCTCTCTTTTGTGTGTACTATGCATTTCCATCTGTTTGTGCAGGTCTGTCACCAGTGTTGCTCTGAGTTCAAGCTGATTTTTCTGTAGCTGCTCCTGTTGAGCTGGATCTGTTTTACCTTTGAATTGCTTCTGATCTTCCCATAAACCAGCAATACTTTCATTGGAATGATGATACAGAGTTGATTGTTTATCCTGCTTCCTTACTTTATTTTTCAGCTTTTCATTCATCTTTGTGAGCTGAGCAAAGGGTATACCCTAAAGATCATCATGTCGAGTTCTATTATATATTCTATTCCACAATGCCTTACTATGTCTGCGTTTCTAGTGATTATGTCAATTTGTACTTAGGACTTGTAAGCTTTGTTGACCAATGAGGATAGTCTTGTATTCTTGGAATTAGAGTTAGAATTGGGTTTTATTGTCACTTTCATTATGCTTCAGTAACTCCTCAATGCCTTAAGTCCTCAGCTTGATTACCAAAATCTTTCTGGAAACCTTGCATGGAATGGATGAGATCACCAACACAACAATTCTGTTTCCTAGGTCCCCAACTGAAAAGCCACATAATCAGCCCTTTCCTCTACATCTGTTCACAAAGTAGTCAATGGATTCTGTATACTTCTGTTTAAACAATATGAATCCTAGTCAACAAATATGACATTTAATATGATTGTTTATTGATCTTATAATGTTTTTTCTATTCATTTTGTGGGACCTGGGTGTCGCTGGCTGGCCAGTACTTCTTGCCCATCCCTAGTTGCCCTTGAGAAGGTGGTGGTGAGCTGCCTTCTTGAACCACTGCAGTCCTCCTCCTGCTGTGGGTTGACCCAGAATGCTATTAGGGAGAGAATTCCAGGATTTTGACCCAGTGACAGTGAAGGAATGGTGATATATTTCCAAGTCAGGATCGTGAGTGGCTTGGGGGGGAACATGGAGGTGGTGGTGTTCACAAATGTCTGCTGCCTTTGTCCTTCTAGATGGAAGTGATCGTGGATTTGGAAGGTGCTGTCTGAGGATCTTTGGTGAATTTCTGCAGTGCATCTTATAGATAGAACAGACTGCTGTTACTGAGCTTCGGTGGTGGAGGGAGTGAATGCTTGTGGATGTAGTGCCAATCAAGCGGGCTGCTTTGTCCTGGATGGTGTCAAGCTTCTTGAGTGTTGTTTGGGCTGCACTCATCCAAGTAAGTGGGGAGTACTCCATCACACTCCTGACTTGTGCCTTGTAGATGGTGGACAGGCTTTGAGGAGTCAGCAGGTGAGTTACTCGCTGTAGTTTTCCTAGCTTCTGGCCTGCTCTTGTAGCCATTGTGTTTATGTAGTGAGTCCAGTTGAGTTTCTGGTCAATGATAACACCCAGGATGTTGATAGTGGGGGATTCAGTGCTGGTAACACCATTCAATGTCAAGGGACAGTGGTTAGATTGTCTCTTATTGGTGATGGTTATAGCCTGGCATTTGTGTGGCGCTAATATCACTTGCCACTTCTCAGCCCAAGCCTGGATATTGTTCAGATCTTGTTGCATTTGAACATAGACTGCTTCAGTATATGAGGAGTCACAAATGGTGCTGAACATTGTGCAATCATTGGAGAACATCCCCACTTCTGACCTTATGGTAGAGGGAAGGTCATTGATGAAGCATCTGAAGATGGTTAGGCAGAGGACACTACATGAGGAACTCCTGCAGAGATGTCCTGGAGCTGAGATGATTGACCTCTAACAACCACAATCATCTTTCTATGTGTCAGGTATGACTCCAACCACTGAAAAGTTTGCCCCCGATACTCATTGATTCCAGTTTTGCTAGGGGTCCTTAATGCCAGACTTGGTCAAATGCAGCCATGATATCAAGGGCTGTCACTCTCACCTCACCTCTGGAATTCAGCTCTTTTGTCCATGTTTGAACCAAGGTTGTATTGAGGTCAGGGGCTGAGTGGCCCTGGCAGAACCCAAACTGGTTGTTTGCATGTATCCCAAATGTATCCCATATCCCAAATCTTTAGATATCTGGCTATAAATCCTGATGCGTAGTCCAAGTATATTTTCAATTCGAGTTGCTAAGTAAACCTTCATGGCTTGTTTCTCAGACATCAACACACCCACATGTATAAACCATTGCTCTGAACACCATTTAAATATCTTGAACTCTGTTAGGAGTTCTGCTGTGTCCCACATTAAACAAGATAAATTTTTGGGTATTTCAACAATATGTCTTTGACCTTCTCTTGCTTTCTCTGAATCTGGCATGCACTCTGATCACTTGCCTTTTGCCAGTGAGCTGATCTGGCCTCTCAATAGAGAGTTGCCTGCTTACCAGCAAGCGGTGTTTTCTACACACTCTGATGCTGTAATGATCAAAGTCATCAAGGGTTGTCTCTTGCACTTTAAGATGATTTAAAACTGTTGAGCATGTTTCACTTGTACATTAACTTGCTTGGAGAGTTTTCAAGCATGATATGTCTCAGCACAATATTCTGCACTGCTATTCACCATGTCATTTTAATGATAATGGTCCAAAAATCATTGGCTGATCAAGGTTTCATAGGTTAGCTTATTTAAAACAGAAAAACAACCTATAACTTATGAAGTATACATTACAGCAGATCAACTAATTTCTACATCTGTGCAGTTTGTAAACACGAAGATCAAAAACCATGCAGAGTCACAGCAACACACAGCACATAAGAGTCGTTAACGGCAAACTCTCTTAAAAACAAGGTAAACATACAACGCCCAATAACAAGAACGGAATTTTAATTCACTGACTATTCATTCACCTGCATAGAGTATAAACCAGATCTGAAATCTCTGCACAGTCACTAATTATAACAATGAAGCCAACTTTTCAAAGTCAAATTATTGCATTTAGATTAGTGCAGAGACAAACAGGAAAGTGCAGATTGCTAGGACTGTGAAAGATGTAACACAGAAAATATTATTACACTTACATTCAAATTTGAAATTTGGAAGATATGTTACTTTTATTCAGTAAGCTTTAGCTCTTTGTATGTGAAAATAAGTGTATGGTATAATCATCTATAAAATAGTAAACTATTGATTCATTGGTAAAATATTTATTTTATGACTTAAGTAAATTATTCACATCGCTAGATAATATTTAGGGAGCAATGAGCTAATGACATTGCCTGGAAATAAACATATGACCTGGTGAATGGCTCCTGTGAAAAAAAACATAAAATTGATTCCACTTGGTAGACCTCTGCCTCATATAACATGAACAATCTTTCAAATTAGCCCTTAGCTGGCACATCATTCCACAAGGTTGAAAATTTATCAGCCAATTTTTCAAATTAGTGCCCAGGGTAATAGTTGTGAAAAAGGATAGTTGAAAATGGATGAAAAATATGAGTTAATCTTTCAGTAGCAGGCACAGCCAGTCGGGAGTTCTTGAATATTGAATATTGATATATTGATAAAATATTGAATATGTTACTGAAAAATAAACAGACCAAGGAGAGATTGCATCCATTTTCTCAAGTCTGTTTTGCCATGGTTTGATAATCAAGTATTCACCTAGGCATTGGCTGAATCTTTGACTTCAATAAATTACCATGTGTGACATGGGCACTGGTTTACTGAAGTTCCAACTCTAGTGACTAACCTGAGTCTCCTTCCAGTTCACTTGTTCTCATTACAGACTAATAAATAGCCTGCCAGATTGTGAGCAAAGCAAAGTAAGTGAGAAAATAGAGGGGAAGCTCGCAGCTGACATATCCATTTTCTTGTCAAAAGATCAATGTGAAATACAAGTTCTCGCAAAACATAAACCAGTTTGGACAAATTAAGGGTAAACATTCTGACCTTTCTTTCTACATTTCTGCTTTTTTTTTGCTCCTTGAAAAATTGAGTCAAGCTTAAAAACATTACTTCTACTTTTAAAAACAAGCCTATCTCATTTTAGAGGTGATCTTGTTCCTATTAACTTGTACAAGAAGATAGACTTTATTTTTAGGTTCATAGGATGTGGGCATCACTGGCTAAACCAAACTTTACTGCCCCTTCCTAATTGTCCATAGGCAACCAAGAGGTAAGTACTTTGAATCACATGTCATCGAGACTAAGGATGGCAGATTTCCTTCCCACAAGGGTATTAGTGAACCAGGTAGGTTTTCACGACAAAAAAACTGATATATTATCATCATTCGACTCATATTTTCATTCCAGATTTTTTTAGTGAATTCAAATTTAATAGGATTCAAACCAATATTCTTAGAATGTTAGACTAGGATTTAGGTATGCCTATATAGTAAAATTGCAACAATATCTCCATTAATTAACAATAGAGGAAGGTAAAATACAATGAGGTGAGACTCAGTAAAAGCTGGAGATAGCCTTGACTCCAGTACTCAATCGCACATGTGGCTGCCAATGAATGCAATATCCAATTTTCCTACTGATTGCTCATTTAAATGATTGTACCATGGAACCAATTTTAAGGGTGCAGTTGATTGGCTGCATGCCTGAACAAGGATGGAAAATTGTGAGAACATGCCGAGAATTAAAGCTAGTCTGCATGACTAAAAACACCCTGTGCCTCCTAAAAGGGAGGAATATTTTGGCTGCAGTAAGTGCTGGAAGTTCTTGTAAAAGTGTGTTTGATGTAGAAAGACATATAACAACTGTAGAGTCCTTGGTTGTGGAAGTCTTTAGATCTTTAAAATGGCACAAACAGGTGCAGAAAATAATCAAGAAAGCTAATGGAATGCTGGCCTTTATTTCAAGAGGACTGGAGTACAAGGATGCTGCCTTTCCTGCAGTTATACAAAAACTCTGATTAGAACCCACCTGGAATACTGTGACCAGATCTAGGCACCACACCTCAGGAAGGACATATTGGAGGGAGAACAACATAGGTTTGCCAGAATGATACCTGGACTAACGGGTTAAATTATGAGGAAAGATTATACAAATTAGGCCTGTTTTTCTGGAATTTAGAAGGTTAAGGGGTAATCTGATCAAAGTCTTCAAGATATTGACTAAAAAGACAGGGTAAATAAAGATAAACTATTTCCACTAGTTGAAGATTCTACAACTAGAGGCCATAGTCTGAGAACTGGGGCCAGACCATTCAAGAAAGATACAAGGGAGCACTTAATTTTGGACCTTTCTTCTAAAAATGGCAGTGGATGCTGGATTAGTTGTTAATTTTCATTCTGAGGTAGATAAATGTTTGTTAAGCAAAAGTATAAAAGGATATGGGTCAAAGGCAGGTATGAGCAATTACACCATAAATCAGCCTTGATCTCATTGAACGGCCGAACAGGTTCGAGGAGCTGAATGGCCTACTCCTGTTCCTATGTTCCTATAAGTGCAGCAATGTCATCTATCAACAGGGGGACAGGAAAGCCTCCAGAAAAATAACAGAAGCGATAGGTCTCAAGGCAGGAAATGAATTTCCTTAGGTGAATAAGTGACACACTAGAACGCAGACATCTTCCTGACCTATGGCAAAATTATTTTCTAGGGGAAAGAACCAATCTTCACCTTTCTGCTTTGCTGCTGATTTGAGATCTTAATGACTAGTTAAAGGCTTCATCCAAACTGGGCTGCAATAATTACAACCTCAGGCAGGATATGAAAATATTTGGTCCACATGATGTTAATGAGTGGACAGGCTGTCCATCATGAAGTATGAATCTGTGCTTGGGCAATGAACTAAACCCAGGACAGTATGTAGCTGCAGAGAGCATCATTTTATTCTTCATACAACCACTACCACTACTCATTCTCACCAGGACTCCCAGCCCCTGAGACCCCTCCCCCAAACAGTAATTAGTTGTGCTGTCCACCATCTAACGTCTGGAGTCCGGGAATTATTTTCAGAAGAGCAGCCATAGTCCCCTTCATGACTGCCAGGGTCTAGAGCTATTGGTCTCAGGTGAACTAACAGCTCTTGGTGACCAGGACTTCTTTTATCTGGTTGTTAATTTAGTGGAAAGCCCACTTACAGCAAATCTGCTGCTAAATTGATGAAAAATGGATGACCTTTCTCACCTTCATACGAAATGGAAACTCTTTCAGTCTTAGTCCAAAAACAGGAACATCCTCATAAAAATCTCAGAAGGCAGTAAAAACTGTCAAGTGTGGTGATCAAATCCAGAAATTTAGCACTGTGGACCTAAAAGTATAGCTGCAAGGAATTCAATAACCTTGCATGAATGATTGTGTTCAGTCTCTAAAAGCTGAATTGCACCAGCTGAACCATAGGACCATAAGATCATAAGGCAAAGGAGCAGAAGTAGGCCATTCGGCCCATTGAGCCTCCTCAGCATTCAATGAGATCATGGCTGATCTGATAATCCTCAATTCCCTGTAACCCTAGATGCTCTATTGATTAAAAATCTGTCTATCTTGACTATCATTAACAACCCAGTAAAGACAGTAAAGAATTTCACAAATTCACTCATCACTGTCTTAAAAGGGTGACCACATATTTTGAGATTGTGCCCTATGATCCTAGACTTTCCTAAAAAAAGGAAACAACTTTTCAGCATTCAACCTGTCAAGTCGCCTAAGAATCTAATATATTTTAAGAAAGTTGCCTCTCCTCCTAAACTGTAAAGAATTTAGGCCGAACCTACTCAATCCCTTCTCATAGGATAACCTCACCATATCCCCAGGATTAGTCCAGAGAACCTTCTCTGGGCTGCCTCCAACACCAATATGTCTTTCCTTAAAAAAGGAGCCCAAAACTGTTCACAGCATTCCAGCTATGGTCTGGTCAGTGCCTTATATAGTTTTAGTAAGACCTCCCTATGTTTATGCTCCATTCCCTTTGAAATAAAGGCCAAAAATCCATTTGTCTCGTTACTTGCTGAAATTGGATGCTTGTTTTTTATGATTCCCTCTGTTCTGCTCCTTTCTGCTGTCTTTCCTTATTAGCCTTACATATTGTTCGTTGCATCACAACGTTATCACTCATCGATCAACATTCCTATCAGTGATAATTCACACATTCATCACATCTGCAAGTGTCACATTTCTGACTCACAGCTTGTGCATACTGCCCGTTATTCAAACATGAACACCAGGCCACCCAAACAGATCTAAACACATACATTACGAGGATAATATGGCATATAACTAAATGCACCAGCATGTAACCAGCTCAGGATGACTAATGCCCCTATACTCGTGGAAAATATGTCATAATTGAAATGGCAATGAAGGCCCTGGGCAATGGTGGGGCTGCAATAATTAATAATAATGTTATTTTCATACCTAATTGTGGTTCTCACATGCCACTTCTCCTTTGTCCAGTAGTTCTCCTGATTTACAAACTCCAATTAGGCAATATTGTTCCCTTTGTTTTCACCTCTCCTTTCATTAGAACTCTACCCTTAGACCTTTTTTTCTTTCAGATATCAAAAAACTGCAAAAGTCACCAGTTAATAGTGGAGGAGAAAGATGTGTAAGATTACATTGACAAGGGAAGAAACATTACTGCTCAATTTCCAACTAGCAGCCAATGGCCAAGCATTGCCCAATCAGGAAGACTTCCATCACTAAGCAGGATGAGGCTCTTGCGTGCCCTTCAATTGGTACCCTTGTCATAACCATTACTTTCTTAATTGTTGCCCCAATGGGAACAGTTTCTCTTTATGCACCCTGTATAGACCTTACCTGAAAACTGTTAACAGGGTGAAGATGATTTTTCCAGTGGCACAAAGGTCATCGTTGTCCTGAACTTATGCATCTCCAGGATTGGGAAATGTCTGCAAGATTTCATAGTATGCCATTCTTCACGTATCTGTAAGGTCTTGGAAACCACTGATTAAAGACAAGGGCTGTACTGGGAGGGACAAGCAGTGTGAAATGACATGTGTTTTTGCCAAGAATTCTTGATGGAGCAGGCACTATTGACTGCATCCAAGTGGGTTGGCATTCTTGTCCTAACTGCAGCAATAGTACATTCATCATGCTCCACATCCTCATAACCACCTTCCTCAGCCCAGCCAGTCTATTTCACCTGCCATTTTCAACATGTGGCAAATTGATAGTGTTAATTTTTAGAGCCATGCAAAGTTGCAGCAATGGTTAAAGCTGTGTGTATCATTTGCCATACTGTTAAATGTTTTCCATAATGCATTGAGCAAGGAAGAATCAACCAAATTAGTGTTCAACAGGATAATCAGATCAGACAGACCATGACTATATTTATTGTTTTGTTGTTGGGCTTCCAGTGGTCTGGAAGCTGAAAGGCAAATTGCTCCATGAAGTAATAAGAAAAAGGTGCTGCTTGTTACTTTCTCTGCTCCTGTTCTTTCCAGATTTCACTAAGTGACAAAACATTTGGCCTGTGGTTCTATGAAGTGCTGTGAAAGCAGGATCAACCTTCAGAAGAATGGCAATCTAATTACTAGCAAATTACTTGGTAAAACTAATAGCACAATGAATAGCAACTGAACAATTTGATTTTGTTTAGCTAGTAGTTAGCAGTTTTTGCAAAATAGTTGAGTTCCACGAATGAAACACCACTGCCTCACTTCAGTGAGTGTTGCAATGTGTGATTTTAACCTGCTGGAGAGTCACAAATGTGGAGTAAACAATTAGTTCATCATTGCTCTAAGAATTGCTATTGACCATTTGCAAAAGGACCTGAGTCATAGTGACATCACATTATTTGGAATTAAGACCTGAATTTGTAGTATTCTGGAAGATGTCTTCTCTTAATATCCTGAATAGATAGTTACTTTCAATAAAGTCTATTAATTTTCTCTTAACTGAGTATAAACCTAATCACATGGTAGTAACAGTCAGCAGACGTACAGAATGGGAGACAAGCACCAAGGAACACTTGAAATGAAAACCAGCTTCAGCACAGAGTTATGGATGAGAAATGAGACTTGCCTAACAATTGACCACAGAAATGGGAAAACTTTAAAAGAAGCTCAGCAACAGCATGCAGCAACAAGTGACAAACTTCAAGGCTCATAAGCTGATAAGGTTAAGGAAAAGCTCACAGCAGAGCATGTGGCAACTGACAAGAAAAAGCAAACAACAACAAAAATTGCTGGAGGGTTCTCAGAAAGGATCATTGGCCTTGAAGCGTTAATTCTATTTTCTCTCCTTAGATGCTGCCAGACATATGCTGAGTTTGTACAGCAATTTCTGATTCTGTTTGTTTCAGGTCTCCAGCAGCTGCAGTTCTTTATTTTGTTATCCCATAAAAATCAATCAGGCATAGTGAATAACAAATTCCTGTAGATTTGAAAATTTACCCGGGAGGAAAAACACCCAAAAAAAGAAACACTGCATCTCCAAAAATGTGCAAGTTGGGTGGATTGGCCATGCTAAATTACACATAATGTTCAGAATGTGTAGGATAGGTGCATTAGCCATAGGAAATGCAGAGTTCAGGGATAGAGTAGGGGGAGGGGTCTGGGTGGGATGACGTTCAGAGGGTTGGTGTGGACTAGTTGGGCCAAATGGCCTGTTTCCACACTGGAGGGATTCTAAGTTCTAATCTAATTATAAATGCATAGGCAGAGAGTGTATGGTAACCATCTGGGAATCTAAGAAAACTAGGAACGTACTTCAGCAGAACCTGAGTATACTGTCTTTGCCAAACAGTATTCCATTCTGAAGACTTGTAAAGGCACTGGTTCCTCAACAAGTATTGCCAAAGACAAGTCCACGGCACTTACAGCGTCTCGTCTGTATGAAGGGGACGAAAGAAGAATGAAAGGGCAATAGTGAAAGGGATTCCATAGTCAGGGAGATCAGAAAAGCATATTTGAGGCATGACTCCAGGATGGTTTTATGCCTCCTTGGTGCTGGGGTCAGGGATATCACAGAGCAAATTTAGGACATCCTTCTAGCAGAGGGGGATTAGCCAGAAATCATGGTCCACAATGGTATCAACAGTATCGAACATAGAACAATACAGCACAGTACAGGCCCTTCGGCCCATGATGTTGTGCTGAACTTTTACCCTAATCCTAAGGTCTATCTAACCTCCACCCCTAACTTATACTATCATCCATATACCTATCTGATAGCTGCTTAAATGCCCCTAATGAGGTTGACTCCACCACCCTCTCCGGCAATGCATTCCACGCCTCCACCACTCTCTGAGTAAAGAACCTACCTCTGATGTCTCCCCTATATCTACCTCCACTCACTTTAAAACTATGCCCCTCATAATAGTTACCTCCACCCGAGGAAAACGTCTCTGGCTGTCTACTCTATCTATACCTCTGATCATTTTGTACACCTCTGTCGTCACCTCTCATCCTTTGTCGTTCTAAAGAGAAAAGCCCTAGCTCTCTCAACCTTTCCTCATAAGACCTTCCCTCCATTCCAGGCAACATCCTGGTAAATCTCCTCTGCACCTTTTCCAATGCTTCCACATCTTTCCTGTAATGAGGCAACCAGAACTGGACATGATACTCCAGATGTGGCCGAACCAGGCTTTTGTATAGCTGGAGCATAACTTCACAGCTCTTGAACTCAATCCCTCTTTAAATGAAAGCTAACACACCATATGCCTTCTTAACAACTCTATCCACCTGGGTGGCTGCTTTCAGGGAGCTGTGGACATAAGCCCCGAGATCCCTCTGTTCCTCCACACTGCCAAGAATCTTTCTGTTAACCCTATATTCTGCTTTCAAGTTTTTCCTTCCAAAATGAATCACCTTACACTTTTCAGGGTTAAACTCCATTTGCCACTTCTCAGCCCAGCTCTGCATCCTATCAATGTCCCTTTGTAACCTAGAACAGCCCTCCGCACTGTTCACAACGCGACTCACCTTTGTTTCGTCCGCGAACTTACTAATCCACCCTTCCGCTCCTTCATCCAAATCATTTACAAAAATCACAAGTAGAAGAGGACCCAGAACAGATCCTTGTGGTACACCACTCGTAAGTGAGCACCATGTTGAATATTTTCCATCCCCTACCACTCTTTGTCTTCTAAGGGTCAGCCAATTCTGAATCAAATCTGCCACATTTCCCCCTATCCCATGGCTCCTTATCTTCTGCATGAGCCTACCATGGGGAACCTTATCAAATGCTTTACTTAAATCCATGTATATCACATCCACTGCTCTACCTTCATCCATGTGTTTGGTCACCTCTTCAAAGAATTCAATAAGGTTTGTGAGGCACGATCTACCCCTCACAAATCCATGCTGACTGTCACAAATCAAATTGTGCCTTTCCAAGTGATCATAAATCCTATCTCTCAGATCCCTTTCCAATAATTTGCCCACCACTGATGTAAGACTAACTGGCCTGTAATTTCTGGGGTTATCCTTATTCCCTTTTCTAAACAAGGAAATGACATTTGCCTCTCTCCAATCTTCCAGCACTATACCCGTGGACAGTGAGGACGAAAAGATCATCGCCAAAGACCCTGCGATCTCTTCCCTCGCTTCCCATAGAATCCTTGGATAAATCCCATCAGGCCCGGGGGACTTATCTATCTTCATCTTCCTCAAAATTTCTAGCACATCTTCCTTACTAACAGCGACCTCTTCTAGCCTACCAGCCTGTTTCACACTGTCCTCCTCTGCAACTACGTCCCTCTCAGTTGTGAATACCGAAGAAAAGTATTCATTAAGGACCTCTCCTATCTCACCAATTCTCTTTACAATCCTTGATCGGCCCTACCCTTTCTCTGGTCATTCTCTTATTCCTCACGTACATGTAAAAAGCCTTGGAGTTTTCCTTGATCCTATCTGCCAAGGTTTTCGCATGCCCCCTTTTAGCTCTCCTAAGCCCTTTCTTCAGCTCCTTCCTGGATAACTTGTATCCCTCTTGAGCCTTTTCCGTTCCTTGTTTCCTAAACCTTACATAAGCATCCTTCTTCATCTTAACCAGTCGTTCGACCTCTCTTGAGAACCAAAGCTCCCTCACTTGACTGCATCTTCCCTGCCTGCTAGGGACAAACATATCGAGCACACACAGTATGCATTCCTTAAACAATCTCCACATTTTGATAGTGCTCTTCCCTGATAGCATCTGTTCCCATTTTATGTTACCCAGTTCTTGCCTAACAGAATTGTAATTACCCTTCCCCAATTATAAACCTTACCCTGCTGTATGTACCTATCCTTTTCCATGATTATTGTAAAAGTGACAGAGTTATCGGTAGAAAGAAGGGTAAGGTCCTGAAAGCATATTTCAGAGAGTTAGTAAGTAAATTAAAAAGAAGAGCCTCAAGAGCACTATTCTCAATATTACTTCCAAAAACTCAAAAAAGATTAGTTAGCAGTGTTTGACATAGTTAATTACGTATCATCGGAGATAGCAAGAACTGCAGGTGCTGGAGTCAGAGTCAAAGCAGTGTGGAGCTGGAGGAACACAATAGGTCAGGCAGCATCAGAGGAGCAGGAAAATCAACATTTTAGGTCAGGACCTCTCATCAGGACAAGTCCTGATGACTGACCTGATGTGTTCCTCCAGCTCCACACTGCATTGACTAGATATAAGATTAAGTGAAAAGGCTTATAAAAGTGGCTGGTAATAGTATTAATTCTGAGAATTGGGACATTATTGGAACACAGCAAAGGAGGTTCAAGAAACTGATAAAGAAAAGAAGAATAGAATATGAATACCATCTAACAAAGAACATAAAATCAAATTGTAAAAGCTTCTGGTGTGGCTGCACTCTACTTGCACCCTAGATTTTCTCACTATGGTCAGGTCCCATCTCTAAATTTTGCAGTGTCAGTATTTAAGCTAGAAAAACATGAAAAGTCAGATAAGATTTCAAACATACAGAAATTTGTGGGAAGCTAAGAAAGAGGTTGCTGGGCTTCTCAATGAGATATTGGCATCATCGACAGCTATGGGTGAGGTGCTGGAGGACTGGAGGTTGGCTAATATGGTGCCATTATTTAGGAAAGGTTGTACGGAAAAGCCTGGGAACTACAGACTGATGAGCCTTATGTCAGTGGTGGGTACATTGTTGCAGAAGATTCTAAGGGAAAGGATTTGCATGCATTTGGAAAGGCAAGGACTGGTTAAGGATAGTCAGCATGGTTTTGTTTTTGGGAAATCATGTCTCACCACCTTTACTCAGGTTTTTTTAAAAAGTTACAATGAAGACTAACAGCCTTGATTGAGATTTTTAACAAGTTACAAAGAAGACTAATGAAGCCAGAACGATAGGCGTCATCTATGTAGACTTCAGCAAGGTGCTTGACAAGGTTTTGCATGGTAGACTGGTTAGTAAATTTAGATCACATAGGATCCAGGGGGAGTGAGCCAATTAGGTGCAAAATTAGCTTGAAGGTAAGAGACAGAGAGTGGCGGTGGAGGGCTGTTTTTTGGACTGGTGGCCTGTGACCAATAATGCGCCATAAGATTTAGTGCTGGTTCACTTATATAAATATTGTCATTGATATAAATAATTTGGATGTGAAAACAGGAGGTACAATTAGTAAGTTTGCAGGTGACACTAAAATAGGTGGTGTAGTGGACAGTGAAGATTATCTCAGAGTCCAACAGGACCTTAGTTAGATGGGCCAATGGGCCAAGGAATGGCAGATGGAGTTTAATTTGGACAAATGTGAGGTGTTGCATTTTGGTAAGGCAAACCAGGGCAGGACTTATACAGTTAATGCTAGCGTACCGGGGAGTGTTCCAAAACAAAAAGACCTAAGGGTGCAGGTGAATAGTTCCTTGAAAGGAGAGTTGCAGGTAGACAGGTGAAGAAGACAGTTGACATGCTTGCCTTCATTGATCATAATATTGAGTACAGGAACTAGATGTCATGTTGAGGTTTTTCAGGACATTTGTTAAACTTGGGAGGGTGGAGAAAAGATTTACAGGAATGTTGCCAGGACTGGAGGTCTTGAGCTATAGAAAGAAATGGAATAGACTGGAGCTTTTTTCTCTGGAGCATTGGAGACTGAGGAGTGACCTTATAGAGGTTTATAAGATCATGAGAGGCATAGATAGGGTGAGTAGCCGAGGTCTTTTTCCTAGGCTGGGGGTTTCCAAAACTAGAGGACATAAGTTTGAAGTGAAAGGGGAAAAATATAAAAAGGACCTGAGGGATAACATTTTCCACGCAGAGGATGGTATGTGTATGGAACGAGCTACCAGAGGAAGTGGTGGAGGTGGTAGAAATACAACAGTTAAAAGGCATCTGGATGGGAATATATGAATAGGAAGGACTTAGAGGGATATGGCTAAATGTGAGAAAATGGGACTAGGTCAGATTGGGGTGTCTGGTCGGCACTGATGAGGTGGATTGAAGTGTATGATCATAGAATCCCTACAGTGTGGTAACAGGTCCTTCAGCCCAACAAGTCCACACTGACTCTCAGAGCATCCTACCCAGACCCATTCCCCCTATAACCCACCTAATCTACATATCCCTGAACACTACAGGCAATTTAGCACGGCCAGTCCACCTAACCTACACATCTTTGGACTGTGGGAGGAAACTGGAGCTCCCAGAGGAAACCAAGCAGGCACGGGGAGAATGTGCAAACTCCACACAGACAGTTGCCCAATGGTGGAATCGAACCCATGTCCCTGGTGCTGTGACCACTGTGCCACCATGCTGCCCTAAAAATCACTCAGAAATGCGGTCACCACAATAAATTCGCAGAGCAGTATGTTTCTGTGCTGCATGATTCTATGACTCAATGACTCTATTTGGCCTTTTATCTTTTTGCACAAGTTTTATGATCTGTTGCATAATTTTAATTTTATTGAGTTATAACTTCAGACTTCCAGTTGCTGTATTTTCTTTTATGCTTTTAATTAGTACTACCCCTCATTTTTAACTCTGTCTACCTCATTTGCTCTTTTTCAGTTCTGACTGTCTGCTGATCTGTTGCTAGTAAGTTGTGTTACTTTTAACATGTGACTTTTGTTAACTAGTCAAAGTGGAAAAACATTATCAACAAATCTATTGACGCAAAAAATTAGATCTATTGGTGTCACTGCAAATGTTGTTGGTTTGTTGAATGGCAACTTCTCAGAGACTGAATCAAACTATTTACATCATGGTCTGTCATATTGACTCCAAGATGAGTTTTAATTAACATAACTGTATTGTCACTAAAATTACCTATTTCCACCATAAAGACATTGACATACCTCAACTCATCTGCTTTGGAAAACTTCATCTGCTTTGGATAACTTCATCTATACCTTTGGTACCTTAGTTATTCTGATGGACCTGTGGCCAACCTCACACAATTTAACTTGCAAACCTCAGCTGTCCATAACCCAACATAGCATTCACCCAACAATACAATGCTCACTGAACCATATTGTTTTTGATTTAAAGCATTTCTTGATCTTAACTTTCTCACCTTGTTTTCTTGCCTCTCCATGGCATTTAATTTGCCTAGCTCTATAACTGACTTCACCTCACAACTCTTTGACATATCTGTCTCATTTAATTCTGACCTCTGGGGAACTCCCTGTATTAATCCTTCTACCATTGTTGGCTATGCTTTCTGCTGCCAAAGCTCTAGAGGTCTGTAATTCCCTTCTAAAATCTCTTCACTTCTTCACCTTATTTTTCTCCTTTATGATGTTCCTCAAAACCTAACTCATAGACCAATATCTCCGAATGTATCTTAGCGTCAAGTTTTGCTTTTTCACCATTCCAGTGAAATGATTTGAAATGTTTTATTGTGCCAGGATGTAATAAAAATACAAACTACTTTTGCTGAATGTTATCTTGTATTTTCTGTTCTTATTTCAGAATTCTAGCATCTGGAGTATTTGTCTTCTACTATCAAGCCTTCTCCAATTCACATTATTTTGAGCAATCGTAGCGCAAACATTTGCTTGAAAGGCCAGGATTAAAGTTGAACTTCCTGTCTAATTTAGCTTTGATCCTGCCTCTTTGTCACTTTCTATTGCTCTCTAGACAGGATCTCTAAATTTCAATTGGAATTTTCCCAATCTTCTTCTTTGGTAGATTGACAAAATCACTCACAAAATAGCAGAAGAACAGTTGTATTAAATTACACTATCTCTCTGGTCTTCTGCTGATAATCTGTAAAAGTTATGTCAGTAACTTAATAATGAAGCACAAGAAAAAACCAAACATGATATTTTGGATTGTTACATATTGACAAAAAAAAGTTTGATTCCTAATTGATGCAATCAAAAAAAAGCAAAACTGCTCTGCAGAGTTATACATAAAATTAACACGAGCACTCCCTAGGACCCAGGTTAGCATTGTCCAAGACTGATGTCTTGAAAGTGATAAATGTTGGCACTACTATCCATGTTCAAAATGTTTGTTAGAGATTGCATTGTGTGTGAATGAATAAATTTTCTCATGTATAATAATTTTAGCCTATACCCAGGATGCTTTGTTTTTCTTTACATAAGGCAGAGCCTAGTCTACCCAGCATCTGAAGTATTAACTCCCAAATTGGAATTTAAGTTTCTAAAGTGTATTGTTGTTTTTGGCACAGGGCCTCTCTAATTTCACTGAATAAACGTAAATATTCCAGACTTCTATTGTTGAAGGGAGTAATTAAAATTCACAGGAGCAGACCTCTTGTGCCATTGTGTACTTCATTTGTGGTTTGCATGTGCAGTTACATTAACTTCTACAGTCTTTTTTCATTATAATACTATTAGTCATTAAAGACTGATCAATATATCATGTATAGAACATCCTGAATGGGAATGCCTACGCTCATTGTGGATTTGCTGATAATTACTTCTTTTTCAAGCTGGCTTGTAAGAACAAGTAGATAAAGAAAGAGTGAGAACATTATAGCAGGCAATTCATAAAAGGAAGGAAGGTGTATGCATGAAAAGGAAGAGTTAGAAGGAGGGCATTAAGAAAGAAATGGAGAATAATGTCAGAGAGTAAAAATACTAAAGGAGGCAATGGAACATAAATAAAAAATCAAAAGCTGGTTGTGTTACACTTTGAAATAGAGGGGACATTCAGTCTTTGTTCCTGGGCCAATTAGATGGTAGAAATTGGAGAGAAAGTTATATGCCAGTTTTTCTGGTGATGTGCTGTGAGGTGCTTTTCCAGCTAGCTGAGAGCAAGCTGTAGAAGCTCATATTTGAAGTAGTTGAAAACTTCATCATAACATTTAAATAACATGGGGACACTGTTCTGAGAGCTTCTGCATCTTGTTCTGTCCTTTACACCAGTTAAAAACATATATAAACAACACCCATTGAAATGGGGTAGCTGGGGTTGCTAAGCGATGCGCAGTGGAGGTTCATAAATTTCAAGGGGTAAAAAAGAATGTCAGGCCTGTTTTCAGGCTATTTCTGGGTATTTTACTTAATTCATTTTATTTTCTGTCATGTCACCTAAGTTCTCATGGGCCTTCCTGCCAATACTTTTTCTCTCTCCCCACAGTGTAAATGTTACCATCAGTGGTTTTCCTCCAAAGTCAGACACTGGGAAGAAAATTACTCCAAAGAAATAGCTGCATGATAATGCATAAGAAGTGGTCTATCTATACTTGCTGGGAAGTGTACAATGGCATTTGAAGTCAAAAATCATTGGACCACCATGTGGCCAATAGTGAATCAAACTCTCATATTAGGTTGTATCACCAAACAGGGTGGCATGAGCTGAAGCCTGACATGGTTAAATGGTTCTGCGTATGTCCCCGATAATAACATGTTATTCTTTACATGTTACAACATGATGAATGGTATACCCAATAATCAGTGAAGCTGCACAAGTTGCACTGGGAAAAGTACATCAATTGTCTTTATAAGCACCACCACTTCTACCTAGCAATGACTGTGGATAAGTGTCTTTAAGGATCTATTCAGAAGAGCCAGATAAATTTACCTGGTAAAAACCCAAAGAACTGCAGATGCTGTAAATCAAAAACAAAAACAGAAATTGCAGGTTGTGAGGAAGGGTTAACCACCCTGAAGCATTAACTCTGATTTCTCTCCACAGATGTTGCCAGACCTGCTGAGCTTTTCAGAAATTTCTCTTTTGGTAACTTGTACCTGCAGCTGGTCTAGCAAGAAATGGGAACCAATTAACTACAGCATCAAGTGCACAAATGAAGTTTATCTTGTCTTCATTTAATTTATTAATTTATTTAATAATTTATTAATTTAAAGATTAATTTATCTTCATCATAAAATTTGTAAATGAGTGAGAAACATTATGCATTTTGATCCTTTGTAAAATATAATTATTCACCTCTGAGCCCACATCTTTGCACTCAACAGTAATTTTCTCTATCCCTTATGGTTTCACAATAAATACATTTCCTATCCTATTGCCAGGATGCTATCTTCCTAACCCTAACCCTTCCGATGGGTATTACAATTTTATTTGGAGTCTTTAAAATGTCTTCTCTTTGCTTCAGCTCTGACTTCCAGCTGCTGCTAAAGTTTATTAAATTATTTCCTCTGAGTGCACATATTTCCTCAAAAAGTCAAACACAGTTAGCATCAATTATAAATAAACTCATAAATAAGTATAAAAAACAAAGTTGCTAGAAAAGATCAGCAGGTCTGGCAGCATCTGTGAAGGGAAAAAACAGAGTTAACGTTTTGGGTCCAGTGACTAAATAAGTATGCATTAACCGCAACCCTAACACTAACTCTAACTCTAATATCCCAGTACACAGCTGGATTTGTGAATAAAACTGCAAGTAAGCAGACCCAGGAAATGTGCATGCTGTTAATGCATTAGAAGGAAATTGTGAAGTTTTAGGTGCCAGTCTAACGTGGGTGATAGTAAATTGGCTGCCAATTTTATTTCTCTCCCAATTTATATTTTGAATCACTTTTTGACTTCATTTTTCTACACCCACCTGAACATCTTCATCTTCTTCCTTGAGCATTGTGCCTAGAATTAGACAGAATACTCCAATCGAGGACAAATCTGGCTTTTTAATAAGGTTTGACTATAATTTCTCTACTTTTGTACTTTTTTTTGGTAAACCTCATTTGTCAAAGGAGAGATGAAGAATAAATTGCTAAAATTCTATTGTACTTTTTAATAGGAAATGTGTTTCATTTAAATTCAACTTTGTTTTTGAAAGATGTTAGCTATATTTTCAGTTGTTTCAGTACATTGAACAAAACATCTGGGATAAAAGATTTATTCTATACCTTCTGATTAATAAGGCACTTCTCAAGATGTGTGACTTCTTTGCTATATTTGAAATGTTATCTCCCAATGATGAGTTTGTATGATTGAGCCTAAAAGACCAATGTTAATTCCTATCTCTAGTGTGAATTTTATAACAGTTGGTTGAAATTCAACTGTTAGTTTTCAATTTAATCAAGTTTAATAAACCCTTTAATCTGAACTGATGTTTCAATTGAACACTGTTAGAACTGCATTGTCAGAAATTCCGTATTTTGGATGAGATGATGAAGGGACTGCATTTGCCTCTTTGGTTTGATGTCAAAAATTCTCCAGCAATATTTAAAAATTAACAAACAAAGCACCAGTAATGCCCTGGGCACCATTTATACTTCTGTCAACTCCAACATAATAAATTAAATGGTTATTTGTCTGATTGGTACTATTGAGATCTTGTAGTGTGCTTTTACTGCCTCTCTTATTTACATAACCAGTGAGAACACATTTTGAAAGGTAACCAATGCTTTGGGACATCGTTAACATGGTACTAGTTCATTCTCCTTAATTTAGATGGATCTACACGTGATAAGCTCTGACTTTCCTTTATCCTTCTACTCTTTAAGTTATGACTCATTAAAAACAACCTGACCAAGAGTTGTCATCACTGCTAAATCCAATCATGAGTCAGAATTCCAAGTATGGAAGATTGCATTTATACAAGATAGCTATACCTTTATTTCTAATGCTAGAAAATGTCACTATAACAGATGTTCATGAAAGGAATTGGTTGAATTTGCCTTCCCTGTACCCTTCACCCATTGTTTATGTAGTCAATGCTTCATCTCCTCTTATTGTCCTTCCTAACAGATTATTAGATTAGTTAGTTTATTGCTATCAAAATAATTCTGTGACATGTTACAACAATATGTTATGAGATAACAAAGCATTCCAAAACAAGCCTTTTCACAACAATATTATGTTACTTACCGTAATCAACTTGAACACTGTTTCATTCAGTTAAACGCATAAAAACAATGAGAGAAAATACGGAACATTAGAGTTGTGATTACTGTACTGGGTGTATTGTTTGGGTCACAAATTAGTGGGAAATACATAGTTGCACAAACTTGCAGAGATATTGCAGAGAGGTATATAGCAATGTTTTAATAGTTGAATAATGATAATGGGAGGCTTCGTTCTTGTAATGCAGACTTCAATAGTAGTTGTGTAAAGGAAGACAGGTAAAAAAGCTACTAATGTAGTTCAGAAGAATTTTCTACATCCAAATGTTTCTGGCCCAACAAGGAAAGATGCATTACTGGATCTAATTGTAGAAAATTATATGGGTCAAGTAGATCAAGTGCCTGGAAGGGAACGTTAGATAACAGTGATCATAACACTATAAAGTTTAGATTCACCGTGAAAAAGGGAAGGACCAATTTAGGGTAAAAATACTTGAATGGAGAAGGGCCACTTTTAATAGGCTGAGAACAGTTCTATACTAAGTAAATAAGAATGAAAGATTAACAAGCAAAACTATATGCAATCAATGTGAGGCCATTAAAGAAGAGATTTTCAGGTACTTGCGATGAGGATAGGTAGACCAACCAAAAGCCAGTCCTTACTGCTTGATGATGAGAGAGAGAGTAAGGTGAAACAGATATAGGGGCCATATTACAGATCTTATATTAATAATGTGAGTGACAACCATGGCATTAATGTCAGAGAGAATTTATAAAAGGAAATGATGAATAAAGAGAGAATATGGGAAGAGATTGACAACTAACATAATAGATCATAGAATCCCTACAGTGTGGAAACAGGCCCTTCAACTACACAAGTCCACACTGATTCTTGGAGCATTGCACCCAGAACCATCCCCCTAACCTATACATCCCTGAACATGAGGGGCAATTTAGCATGGCCAATCCACCTAGCCTGCACATCTTTGGACTGTGGGACGAAACTGAAGCACTTGGACAAAACCCACACAGACATGGGGAGAATGTGCAAACTCCACAGAGACAGTTGCCTAAGGGTAGAATTGAACCCAGGTCCATGATGCAGTGAGGCAGCAGTTCTAACCATTGAGACACCGGGCTGCCCCCTAAAACAAAAGGAATCCAAAAGTCTTTTACAACATATAAATAGTAAAGGGAAACTAAGAGAAGAAAATGGGCGAGTTTGGGGATCAAAAAGGAAAGTGATGGAGTCCAAAGGTGTGCAGGTTAAGTGGATTGGCCATAGGAAATAAAGGGTTCCAGGGATAGGGAGAGGGGTAGGTCTGGATGGGATGCTCTTTGGAGGGTTGGTGTGGACCTGATGGACCGAATGGCTGGCTTCCACAGGATTGGGATTCTATGATTCTATGTGGCAGATGCATGGCTGAAGCAGTAAATGACAATGCTGCATATGCCTTCATCTAGAAAAAAAAAGATGTTGCCAAAGCCACAGCAAATGAGGAAGTATTTGCAATACTGGGTAGGATGACAATTGATATAGCACATACCATAAAGACTGGTTCTGTTGAAGTTGATAACTAATCAGGACAGGATGGGATGCATCTGAGTATGTTAGGAAAGTAAGGGTGGAAATTGCAGAGGTATTGACTATAGCGTCCCAGCCTTCCTTAGACGTGGGGATAGAACAAAAGAACTTAGGGGAGACAATGGAGTAATGGCATTATCACTGGACTATTAATCCAGAACACAGGCAATGTTCTGGGGACACAGATTTAAATTATACCACAGCAGTATGGTTCAGAGCACAGTAATTCACTGTTTAGCACTGCTGCTTCACAGCACCAGGGACCCAGGTTCAATTCCAACTTCATGTGACTGTGTGGATCTTGCACATTCTCCCCCCGTCTACGTGAATTTCCCCCAGGTGTGCCAGTTCCCTGCCACAGTCTGAAGATGTGCAGGTTAGGTAGATTGGCCATAGTGTTCAGGGATGTGTAGGTGTGTTAGCCATGGGAAATGTAGAGTTATAGGGAAAAAGGTAGGGGTATGGGTCTGGGTGGGATGGTCTTCAGAGGATCAGCGTGGACTTAGAACATAGAACATAGAACATTACAGAGCAGTACAGGCCCTTCGGCCCTCGATGTTGCGCCGACCTGTGAAACCAATCTGAAGCCCATCTAACCTAAACTATTCCATTATCATCCATATGTTTATCCAATGACCATTTAAATGCCCTTAAAGTCGGCGAGTCTACTATTTTTGCAGGCAGGGCATTCCACGCCCTTACTACTCTCTGAGTAGAGAACCTACCTCTGACATCTGTCCTATATCTATCACCCCTCAATTTAAAGCTATGTCCCCTCGTGCTAGCCATCACCATCCGAGGAAAAAGGCTCCCACTGTCCACCCTATCGAAACCTCTGATGATCTTGTATGTCTCTATCAAGTCACCTCTTAACCTTCTTCTCTCTAACGAAAACAGCCTCAAAACCCTCAGCCTTTCCTCATAAGACCTTCCCTCCATACCAGGCAACATCCTGGTAAATCTCCTCTGCACCTTTTCCAATGCTTCCACATCCTTCCTATAATGCGGTGACCAGAACTGTACGCAATACTCCAAGTGCGGCCGCACCAGAGTTTTGTACAGCTGCAACATGACCTCATGGCTCCGAAACTCAATCCCTCTACCAATAAAACCTAACATACTGTACACCTTCTTAACAATGCTATCAACCTGGGTGGCAACTTTCAGTGATCTATGCACATGGACACCGAGATCTTTCTGCTCATCCACACTACCAAGAATCTTACCATTAGCCCAGTACTCTGTATTCCTGTTACTCCTTCCAAAGTGAATCACCTCACACTTTTCCGCATTAAACTCCATTTGCCACCTCTCAGCCCAGCTCTGCAGCTTATTTATGTCCCTCTGTAACCTGCAACATCCTTCCGCACTATCCACAACTCCACCGACTTTGGTGTCATCCGCAAATTTACTAACCCATCCTTCTACGCCCTCATCCAGGTCATTTATAAAAATGACAAACAGCAGTGGCCCCAAAACAGATCCTTGAGGTACACCACTAGTAACTGAACTCCAGGATGAACATTTCCCATCAACCACCACCCTCTGTCTTCTTACAGCTAGCCAATTTCTGATCCAAACCGCTAAATCACCCTCAATCCCATGCCTCCGTATTTTCTGCAATAGCCTACCATGGGGAACCTTATCAAACGCTTTACTGAAATCCAAATACACCGCATCAACCGCTTTACCCTCATCCACCTGTTTGGTCACCTTCTCGAAGAACTCAATAAGGTTTGTGAGGCACGACCTACCCTTCACAAAACCGTGTTGACTATCCCTAATCAAATTATTCCTTTCTAGATGATTATAAATCCTATCTCTTATAATCCTTTCCAACACTTTACCCACAACCGAAGTAAGGCTCACTGGTCTATAATTACCAGGGTTGTCTCTACTCCCCTTCTTGAACAAGGGGACAACATTTGCTAGTCTCCAGTCTTCTGGCACTATTCCTGAAGACAATGACGACATAAAGATCAAAGCCAAAGGCTCTGTAATCTCCTCTCTAGCTTCCCAGAGAATCCTAGGATAAATCCCATCCGGCCCAGGGGACTTATCTATTTTCACACCTTCCAGAATTGCTAACATCTCCTCCTTATGAACCTCAATCCCGTCTAGTCTAATAGACTGTATCTCAGTATTCTCCTCGACTACATTGTCTTTTTCCTGCATGAATACTGACGAAAAATATTCATTTAGCACCTCTCCTATCTCTTCGGACTCCACGCACAACTTCCCACTACTGTCCTTGACCGGCCCCAATCTTACTCTAGTCATTCTTTTATTCCTGACATACCTATAGAAAGCTTTAGGGTTTTCCTTGATCCTACCTGCTAAAGACTTCTCATGTCCCCTCCTGGCTCTTCTTAGCTCTCTCTTTAGGTCCTCCTGGCTAACTTGTAACTCTCAAGCACCCTCACTGAGCCTTCACGCCTCATCTCTACATAAGCCTCCTTCTTCCTCTTGACAAGAAATTCAACTTCTTTAGTAAACCACGGTTCCCTCGCTCGACCACTTCCTCCCTGCCTGACAGGTACATACTTCTCAAGGACACGCAGTAGCTGTTCCTTGAACAAGCTCCACATTTCAATTGTGCCCAGCCCCTGCAGTTTCCTTCTCCATCCTATGCATCCTAAATCTTGCCTTTTCGCCTCATAGTTGCCTTTCCCCCAGCTATAACTCTTGCCCTGCTTTATATACCGATCCCTTTCCATCGTTAAAGTAAACGTAACCGAATTGTGGTCACTATCACCAAAGTGCTCTCCTACCTCCAAATCTACTTGTTGGGCCAAATGGCTTGTATCCACACTTGTAGGGATTTGATGATTTTTATGAGCAGCATGTGGAGTTTGAATTCAATAGAAATCTGGAATGAAGAATTTAATGATGACCATAACCCATCTGATATACTAAATAAAAACCGAAAGAACTGTGATGCTGCAAATCAGGAACAAAAACAAAGTTGCGGGAAAAGCTCAGCAGGTCTGGCAGCATCTGTGAGGGTAAAAACAGAATTAACATCTCGGGTCCGGTGACCCTTCCTTAGAACATCTGATATACTATTGTCTTTGAGGGAAGTAAATTGCCATCCTTACCTGTTCTGCCTTGTGTGACACCTGACCTACTGTGATGCAGTTAACTCTTAACTGCCTTCTGAACAAGGGAGTGACACCCACATTCCATGAATAATATTTTTCAAAAACACTGGAGAATTGCAAATGTGAAGTGCAAACCTATATTCAAACAGGTGTGTAACAATACACCTAGCAACTTCAAGTCATCCATGTGAATATTGATGGTGGGAAAGTGTTTAAATAACCTGGGTCAAAAATAACAATAATTTGGGCAAGTGCATATTAATTAAAGAAAACCTGTGTGACTTGTGAAAATAATAGCATTGAATTATGAGTGTAATGTAGTTGATGCAGTGTAAATGGACTTCCAGGAGGCATCTAGTAAAATGACACATAATAATTTTGCCAGCAAATTTGAAGCTGATGGAATAACAGGGATAGTGGATACGAACTTTCTTTTATGGAAAAATGGAGTAGAGGTAAAAGCTTCTTTCTTCAGTCTGGAAGAAGATAAACATTGCTGTTCCCCAGAGGTCAGCTCTAGCACCACTAATTTTCTTTGGATTTGGGCAAGTGGGACACAATTTTAAATTAAATTTAAATTACACAAAAGATATATGTGTAGAGAATCGCAAGGACAATAATGATAGACTTCAAGAGATGTGAACAGGTTTGTGGAATGAGTTGCCACATGGCAAATGAAACTTAGTACAGAAAAATGTGTAGCTGTATATTTTGATATGAAAAATGAACAGCAGAAATGTAAAATAAAGGGCACAATTCTAACTATGCTGTAGGAAGAGAGACTTGGGGATATTTATGCACAAATTAGTGAAGTTGAGAGTTTGAGAAAGCATGTTCAAGTGCATGTGGATCCTGGTCTTTATAAATAGCATTATAAAGTTATGATTATTATTCATAAAAACTGATACCGCCTCAACAAGAGTAATCTTTCCAATTCTGCATGCCACAACTTAGGCAAATTATGAAGACATTCAACAAGGGCAGACAAAATTTACAAGGATTGTTCCATAAATAAAAGACTTTATTATGCAAATGAATTGGCCAGTCTGGGATTACTTTTCTGAGACAAGGGAAGATTGAGAGAACATTTCATAGAGATATGGCTCCCATGTGTGAATTCCTTCAGCTCAATGTGATGTATTGTGGATTATGCTATCCACCTTCCAGTCTAACTTTTTGAAAACAACATGAAGTTTATTGCATTTCTGCGACTGTTCACAGATTACATTACTATGATGTAAATTACGACAGAGAATGTTTGGAGTACATCAACTCCAGATCTGTTTCCCACAAGTACCTTTGTTGGCCAAGTCCTCATGACATCATCACATTGGATGTTGCTTATTGCATTCAATCAAGTTTTCATTCTTTTAGAATCTTTGAGATGCATAGACAACATTCCAAAATCTACTTTCCCTCAGTACGATATTGTTATACGTTTGCTTACGTTTTTTTTTAACCACTATGCTACCACCCACCCCATCCAAGTCTTTGAGTTTACAAATTCAGACAATCTGGAGGTTTCATTATTCCTACAACTCAATGTTCTCTTCAGACTTTGAAGAATGATATTCTTTTAGGTAGAAATTTGGACTGTTTTCCTGATAGTCTGTGGTCTTCTGCTCTGAGATTCACCATTCAGTCCATCCCAGTAAATAATCTGTGGACAACTCAACCACAGTGGAATAAGATTTCTTCATAGGATTCCTTCAGCAGTATGGGTGTTGTACAATTTCCATGGACAATTGAATCTTTTCTATTTAAATGACTGTTCCTTAGTGTCCCTGGAGATCTCAAGCCACCATTCTGATGACCAAACTCTGGCCCAACATTTGGTCATTCCCAATTTTCTTTAGTGCAACTTCCCAAAAGTAATTTTTGATGTGAAGCTGGCATGGTCAGTCATTCATCATACATGAATATGTCATCTACAATGGTAAAATATTTCCTTTGTGGACACCCTGCTGGGTCATTGCTGTGGCCAGCCCTCACAGTAATATCAGCAGATAGGGAAGTATTCCAAGTCTCTCATTTGTACATCTTGAATATGGCCAAGCCAGTTGTGACTTGCTGGTCATTGTATCACCTTGGACTGAGTGTATGACTTGAATTTTTTTTGGCTGAAATCCAAGTCATGATTGATAAGACGATTAACCATCGCTCTGGAGAGTATATTTGTTATCATCTGTTGATCATCTGCACACAAGCAACTTTTATGAGATGAGTGTGCAAAATTATCTGGATGGAGTGAATGGAGGGAAACTGTAATCATTGTCAGAAGGGCTGACAATCAGAGGACCATATTGAAAGCGATTAACAAACAACCAACAAGGACACAAGGAAAAATGATGTTGCACAGTGTGTGAATTGGATGTAGAATGCAAAGCTTTAAACGATGAAATAGGCTCAATAAACACTCTAACAAAGGAATTGAACAATGATTTGGACAGAAAAATAATTCTAGTGCAACAAGGGAAGGACATGGAGGCATAACTAACTAAATTGCACATACCTCGTGGCAGTGTGAGTCAACAGAGTACAAGGCTTCCTTTTGTGCGGTGACTGTTATGTTAATGGCAGTCTAATGGTCTAATAATCAATCGCTCCTCAAGGATTGATTAACTCTGTAGGCTAGTTCAAAAAATGAAGCATATTATAAGTTATAAAGCAGACATTACAGTACGCCGACTAATTTATGTGTTTGCAGCTTTCAAACCAAAAGCAGACCAACTATAAGGCTTTGTTACAACATTGTACATACAGAACAAATGGCATCCTTAAAGGCGAACTGTCTGAAAGGCAAGTATAATAGGATCATGATCAGATGGGCCAATCGGCTGAGAAGTAGCAGATGCAATTTAATTTAGATAAATGTGAGGTATTGCACTTTGGTGGTTACAACAGTAATCATTCTAGAATTATACCTTTTCTTGTATAGTTTCTTTACAGCTTGTCAAGGGGAAGACAAAGTAAAGGACTGACATCAGGCTTTGACTTTAAAGTAAAACTATTGATTATACCTTTGCACTAAATATTATGATACATGCAAATCATGGATGTACCAAATTATAATCATTAAAGTTACATAAGGTTTTGACTAATTAATCGTGCTCATGCCCATGTGCTCTCTGTGTTTCTTCTAGAAAATAGAAAGTTCTAGTGAGGACTGTTTTAGTGTTCTTTCAGAGTGTTTCTTTTAATTGCACCCATACTCTGTTATCTATGCTCAGTGATATGCAGTTAGATTCATAGAGTCATACAACAAGGAAACAGACCCTTTGGCCCAAATCGTCCATGCCGATCAGATGTCCTAAACTAATCAAGTCCCATTTGCCAGAATTTGGCCCATATCCTACGAAACCCTTCCTATTCATGTCCCCATCCAGATGCCTTTTAAATGTTATAATTGTACCACCTCCATTGGCAGCTCGTTCCATATAAGTACCACCCTCTGTGTGAAAACGTTGCCCCTTAGGCCCCTTTTAAATCTTTCCTCTTTCACCTCAAGCCTATGCCCTCTGGTATTGGATTCTCCAACCCTGGGGAAAAAAAAACACCTTGACTAATTCATCTTATAAGGTCACCCCTCAGCCTCCAATGCTCCAGCCCAGCCATTTCAGTCTCTCCCTATAGCTCAAACCCTCCAATCCTGGCAACATCCTTGTAAATCTTTTCTGAACCCCTTCAAGTTTCACAACATCCTTCCTACAGCAGGAAAGCCAAAATTAAGTATTCTGCAAAGTATTCTAAAAGTCCCCTCACCAATGTCCTGTCCAGGCATGCCAAATGCCTTCTTCACCATCCTGTCAACCAGCAACTCCACATTCAAGGAACTACGTTCCTGCACCTTTAGATCTCTTTGTTTGGTGACACTCCCCAGGGCAGTACCATTTAGTTTGCATGGTGATACAGTGGTTAGTACTGCTGTCTCACCCAGGTTCAATTCCACCCTCGGGTGACTGTGGAGTTTACACATTCTCTCCGTGTCTGCGGCAGTTTCCTCCATGTGCTCCAGTTTCATCTCAAAGCTCAAAGATGTGCAGGCTAGGTGGATTGGCCATGCTAATTTGCCCATAATGTCCAAGCATATGTGGCCTGAGTGAATTGGTGATGGGAAAAAGGGATGGGATGGGGAGTAGTGGTGTGTCTGTGGGGTTGCTCGTCAGAGGGTCAGTGTTAGCTTGATGGGCTGAATGGCCGGTTTCTACACTGTAGGGATTTTATGATTAGCTATATAAGCCCTGCCCTGGTTGCTTTACCAAAGTGGAATACCTCAGATTTATCTAAATTAAATTACATCTGCTACTTCTCAGCCCATTGGCCCATCTGATCATGGTCCTATTATACTCTGAGATAACCTTCTTCACTATACAGTACGCTACCAATTTTGGTGTAATCTGCAAGCTTACTCACCAGACCTCCTATATTTACATCCAAATCATTTATATAAATGATGAAAAGCAGTAGACCCGGCACCAATCCTTATGGCACACCACCCTTTGCCTCCTACCTTCAAGCCAATTTTAGCTAGCTCCCCCTGAATTCCATGTAGTCTAAACTTGTTAACTAGTCTACCACATGAAACCTTGTCAACCCGCTCGCTGATGTCCATATAGGCAACGTCCACCGCTCTGCCTTCATCAATCTTCTTTGTTACCTCTTCAAAAAACTAAATCAAGTTAGTAAGATACGATTTCACACACATAGAGCCATGTTGACTATCCATAATAAGTCCTTGCCTTCCCAAATATATGTCAATGTTGTGTTTCAGTATCGTCTCCAATGACTTAACCACCACTGACATCAGGCTTAGTGATTCCTGGCTTTTCTTTGCCACCTCTCTGAAGTACTAGCCACCCTCTAGTCTTCCAGCACCTCTCCTGCAGCTGTTGATAATACAATTATCTCAGAAAGTGGGCCAGCAATCTGAGCCCTAGCTTCCCACAGAGTTCTGTGATACACCTAATCAGGTCCTGGGGATTGACCTATCTTTACGCATTTAAGACCTCCAGTACCTCTTCTTCTGTAATATGGATAATTTTCAAACATTACTATTTATTTGCCCAAGTTTCCTCATCTCCATATCCTTCTCCACATTTAATACTGACACAAAATACTCGTTTAGTATCTCACTAATCTCCAATGGTTAACGTTAACTGTGTGAGAAATCATAACTCTTTCGGGTTATGAAGAAGGGTCACTGAACCCAAAACGTTAACTCTGATTTCTCTTCACAAATGCTGCCAGACCTGCTGAGTCTTTCAAGCAATTTCTGTTTTGTTTCTAACTTTTGAAAGTTCCTGCTTAATATTGTCAAAATTGGCCTTATTCCAATTTAGAACTTTAACTTTTTGTTCAGGTCTATCCTCTTCCATAACTATTCTAAAACCAATAGAATATCTTCATAGATAGTAGGAACTGCAGATGCTGGAGAATCTGAGACAACAAGGTGCAGGGCTGGATGAACACAGCAGGCCAAGCAGGATCATAGGAGCAGAAAGGCTGACGTTT
>NC_063333.1:105406120-105428113 GCF_021869965.1 Rhincodon typus | reverse complement strand
ATGATGCTGCTTGGCCTGCTGTGTTCATCCAGCCCTGCACCTTGTTGTCTCAGAATATCTTCATGATAAACTTTACAAGATATTACCAAGTCACACTTTTCTTTTAATTCTTATCAGCTTGTACTGAACTATTTAGATGTAATTATTGTGTTTGGTGATCTCTGCTAGACTCATTATTGAATCTAACCTAGACATCTTGAAGTTTTCCTCCATTGGCAATAACTTTGCTTGTTACTTATAACAAAAGAACAAAAGTGATCATTCTTCTTGATGTAGTCAGATGAACACGTGGTGAGAGGATGTTGATAATTCATGTTTTGGGTTAAGTTGCAGTTTGCCAATCTTGTGTCATTCTATCCAATCATTTACAGGTGACTGGACCTTATAGCTAAATCCTTCTTGCGACAACAGTAGAAACAGTGACTAGGGAAATGAAAAGGACTGGCGATCTAATCCCGGTGAATGCTGGCATTCGTCTTCTTATACAACATTCAATTTCTGGAAATGCTATTTAGTCAGGATTTAATAATATCCCATACCTGTTCTAACTTTAATGAGCACTGGGACAGCAAACTGAAGTGAAGTATAGGAATAAAAGAACGAATGATGCTAGCTACTGAAACTGTATTCCTGACATGATTAGAAAGAGTGGCATTGCTTAAAATGTTCTGTTTGCTGACTTTGAAGCATGTACTTTATCGGTCTCTGGGAGTCTGAAAAAGTAATTCATACATGTATTAATTGAGCAAATATGTAATACAGAATCCGGGTATTAAAGTAAGTATTTTAATTTGAATTGATGGGCAATTAGATCCCTCACATTTTAAAGTATAAAATGCATGCTTGTAAACCATACCACAATGATGCTCTATACCAAAATATGACCAATGCACTGAAGCCCTTTTTTTTCTAAAGATACATTAATATGTCACGATTCTGACTGAATCTTTAAGATTCTTGAGATAACTTGAAATGATACATATTGGCATTGAGTTGCATCATTCCATGAATTTAAAAGATCTAATATTTGGATAATACATGGGAAACTGCAATAAGATGTGGAATTTTGTGCACCTAACTGTATTGAAACAGAATCTAGAATCAGATTTTCCTTGCCGGTGTTCCCATTCCATTGATACTGTTTTGATGGCAGTGCTGCTGAAAACTGTAACTGTGAAAAAAAAATACAGAAAGCCTTGAATTTATATAATATTTTGTCATCCCTAAAGATCTCAAAAAATACATTCGAAATGTAGTCACCGCTATAATATAGGAAACGTGACAACTAATTTGTACACAGCAAGCTCCCACAAACAACATGGCAACATTGACAGGATAATGTATTGTTGTGATGTTGACAGCAGGATAAATATTGGCTGGCATTTCAGAAGTTACTCCCTGCTCTTTTTCAAATTGGTGCCAAGGGATCTTTAATGCAGATAAGGCCTCAGGTTAATGACGGTACCCTCAGCAGTGCAATGCTCCCAACAGTGCAACAAACGGTGCCACATGACAGGTTCAAACTTGATTTTTTGCATTAAACCCTGAAGAAGAACTTGAGACAACCTTCTGAATCAGACATGAGTCAATCATTAAGTGAACCACAGCTGACTCCTTTGTGAAGTGGAGCATGAACAGTTTAGAAGGCATTCCAGAATTATACCTTTTCTAAAAAAGGGAGTGATGTAAGTTCTTGCTGAAGAGCAATCTTAATGGGTGTGAGGAGTTAACAGGAGAGTCGGATTACACCTCACAGCACATTTGGAAAAAACACTAGCACAGATGTGATGCTGCAAACAGTTTGGTTTTGTGTTGTGATGTTTAATGATTCTTACAGGATCAGGGAATGGAAAGAAGATTGGGAACCAGCAAGAACAGGAGCAATGGTTTCATATTGAAGGCCTTTTTACAGATCAACAGCCATGAAATCCTACATTTTGATCCAACAAATACCAGAAAAATCTATTAAGTTAGAACCTGTTATGATCTATCTGAAATTTGTTGTAAAGAATGTAAAAGCAAGCCAATATAGTGTAGATAATTTTAATATTTTTCTGAATGGTAGTTTATAACAGTCATTTTCTTTTGTGCAAGTTATTAGCCAAACAACTTTCTAATCAAGAATACATGTTAAGTAGTAATTCCTATTATTGCACAAAGTTGCATATGGACATAAACAGTTACTGTGGTGGGCAGATTGTAGAGTGTCTTGCAGAATGTAACATGTACGTGGTAAGAAATATGAGAAAACAGCTGTTCCCTGTCAAATGATAGGCTCCAACATGGTGACCCAGGATCAGTTGAATGTGATATTTTAGTTTGGCAAGTTTATAAAGCAAAAACCTAACTATAACTACAGTACCAATGAAACTGTGTATTGCTATACTGCCGCTGAAACAAATTATTCAGAAGCAGCACGGTGGCTCAGTGGTTAACACTGCTGCCTCACAGAATGAGGGTAGGGAGCTGGGTTCAAGTCCAGTCTCGGGCAACTGTCTGTATGGAGTTTGCGCATTCTCCCTGTTTCTGCGTGGATTTCCTTTGGGTGCTCCGGTTTCCTCCCACTGTTCAAAGATATGCAGGTTAGGTGGATTGGTAATGCTAAATTGCTCTTACGTCCAGGGATGTGTAGGCTATGTAGAATAGCCATGGGAGGTTCAGGATTGCAGGAAGAGGGTGGGATACTCCTCAGAAGTTCGGTGTGGACTTGTTAGGCTGAACGGACTGTTTCCACACTGTAGAGATTCTATGAATCTGCTTGTCCATCCCTGATCCATTTCCCCACAACATATTCCTACGCACTGGAATTCCCTTCCTATACCTTTCACCTTCTGTACTTCTCTCTCCTACTTTGGAAATTTCCATTGTTTTTCATCATTTAATATTCCCTTCTTTGGTTTGATGTCTGCATCTTTAATGCTGCTGTGAAAAAAGGCATTCTATTCATTAAAAAATCTTATAAAATGTAAGTAACATTCATAGTACAGCTTGTCGCAGCATAACAACTCTCCTATCTTGGACAAAGTACACGTGTTAACTGCAGTCTTGGAAAAGAATTCAACAAATATGAATGTCCCATTTCCTACATATCATTATTTTAAACTAAATAATAAAAAACCCAAATTAAATGACAGGATCAATGCTATAACATCAAGTTGAATCTAGTCGAGTATCAAGATTTACCTCATTGATATTGCGAAGTCTTATTTCAGCCAGTCCCCTATTTAGAGATTAAATTGGGCATAAATTCAAAGCCCAGAAGTTAAAAAGTAACAGTCCCTTTCCCAAGTTACCTTATACCAAGTTAGTTGAAAGTTGGCAGATACAGAGGGCTTTAAACCAGTAGAAACCCGAGAGTTGTATGCAAGGTGCAAGAGGGAACTTTAAAAAGAGATTAGGTGAATTGAAAGGGGGCATGACAGATTACTGGCATTAAAGTAAAGGAAAAGCCAAATTGTTTTACAGATGTATTAAGTGTAAAAGGATAATGAATGAAAGAGTACAACATATTAAGGACCAGAGCAGTAATTTTGTGTGGAGCCAGAGGATGTTGGTAGGGTTCTGAATTAATACTTTGTGTTGGTGTTCACTAGTGAGAGGGACTGTATGGGTACAGAGATTAGGGACAAGGTCTGTGAAGAAATTAGTATAGACAGAGAGGGCATTCTCAGTGGTGTGACAGTCTTAAGAATAGATAAATATTTAGGGTCAGATGAAATGAATTTGAGGTTTTAAATGAGGCAAAGAAGGAAATACCAAGGATGCTGCAAAAATTTTTAATTCCTCTCTGGCCACAGGAGAAGTGCCAGAGGACAGCCAATGTGGTACAATTATTTAAGAAAAGAGCAAGGGATAAACCAGGAAACTTCAAGTCAGTCGGTATAACCTCAGTGGTAGGGAAGCAATTGGAAGCAATTCTGAGGAAGAGAATTAATCTGCATTTGGAGACACAGCAATTAATCAAGGACAGTCAGCATGGTTTTGCTGAGGGGAGCTCATGTCTGACCAACTTAATTGATTTTTTCGAAGAGGTGACCAGTTGTATAGATGAGGGGAATGCTTTTGATGTAGTCTAATTATCCTTCAGCCATGCTTTCAATAAGGTCATTCATGGGAGACTAATGAACAGATGATGGACATCTGCATCCACAATAGTCAAAAACAACCCCCTAACTATTTAATCTCATTTTCTAGCACTTGGCACATAGCCTCGTATGCTTTGGCATCGCAAGTGCAGTTTTAAATACTTCTTCGATGTTATAAGGGTGTCTGCCTCTACCACCCTTTTAGGCAGTGAGTTCCAGATTCCAACCAACCTCTGGGTGAAAAAGGTTTTCCCCACATCTCCTCTAAACTTTCTGCCCCTTACCTTAAATCTATGCCCCCTGTCATTGATTGTCCATCAAAGTGGAAGGGTTTTTTCCTGTCTACCCTATCTGTACCCTCATGATTTTATAAATCTCAATCATGAACACTCTCAATCTCCTCAGCTCCAAGAAAAACAGCCCCAGTCTGTCCAAACTCTCTTCATAACTGAAACTCTCCAGCTCAGGCAATATTCTGCTAAATCTCCTCTGTACCCTCTCCAGTGCTATCAAATCCCACATATAATGTGCATTCCAGAACTGCACACAATACTCTAGCTGTCGCCTAACCAATGTTTTATACAATTCCGACATAAATTTCCTGTTTTTAAACTCTATGCCTCAACTAATAAAGGCAAGGATCCTATATGCCTTCTTAATCACCACACCCACCTTCCTGATACCTTAAGAGACCAGTGGACACGCACATCAATATCCCTCTAATCCTCGATGTTTTCCACAGTCCTCTCATTCATCATGTATTTCCTTGCTTTCTTGAAATACACAAGTGAATCACTTCACATTTATCCAGACTGAATTCCATAAAATTGGAATCAAACCATGAACTAGAATCAGAATGCCATTTACCTCTAGTTTAAAATTCAAGTTTATCAATAACAACATATTCTAAATCTTCATCACAACTGAACAGTGTAAGAAGTGGGGGGATAAAATTTTTCTGAAGAAGGGTCCCGACCTGAAACATTAACTTTCCTGCTCCTCTGATGCTGCCTGACCTGCTGTGTTCCTCCAGCTCCATGCAGTGTTATCTCTGACTCCAGCATTGGCAGTTCTTACTATCCCCCAGTGTAAGAAGTGGTCTGTACATGCAGTGTGCAATTTTGTCCATCTGAGCGAGGTTGTCTAATTTTTTTTGACAGTTCAGCCATGTCCTGGGTGCAACACTCTTGGCATTATCCATCTTTGCTACTTCTGCTCATTCCCTTCTGAGTCTCATTCATGAAGTCTTCATGTCCAAAGGCAGAAACAAAGATTCCTTCCTGTCTTCCATCTGCCTAAGCTGTGCCTCTAGGGCAGCATCATTGTTGAAGAGAGACCATTGCTTGGCATGGTGTGACTTCCTCATTGAATCATACGGTATGGAAGACACTCTTCAGCCGATCAAGTCTGTACCACCAAAAATATACTGCTACCTACAGTTTCCACACTAGACTCATAGCTTTGAATGTTTTGCTACTTCAAGTGCTTATCCAAGTATTTTTTATAGGTTGTGAGATTTCCCACCTCAACTATTTTCCCAGGCAGTGTATTCTAGACCCCCACCACTATCTGAGTGAAAAAAAGGTTTTCCTCATATCCCCTCTAAACATTCCGCCTTTCACCTTAAAATTATACCCTCTTGTTACTGACGCTTCCATTCACCCTGTCATTGCTCCTCATAATCTTATACACTCTATCAGGTCCCCCCTCCCCCAAACTTTATCTGCTCCAAAGAAAACAACCCAGGCTTATTTGGCCTCTCTTCATAGCTGAAATGCTCAATCCCAGGCAACTTTGTAAGCCCTCCAGTGCAATTACATCCTTCCTATAGTATGGTAACTCATATCGTCCTCACTTTGTGAGCTGTCCTGAATGTCCAACAACCTGCAAGCATTGAAAGGAGAAGGCTGCTTAAGACTTCAGAATGCTACTCAGCCTCCACATATTAATTGGATTATGGAGACCAGTTTAATATGGGAGCCACTTCAGGACATGCAGCAATCATGGAGGTGAAAGGGTATATGAATTTTAAGTGTTTTCCACCTCATTTCAACTGGAAATGCATGACCCCTTTTAACCAAAACAATGATGCAACTGACTTTCTGGACGTCTGTTTGGTCATTAAAGCTCCTTGATTTCATTTTTTCTCATTAAATAGATAGGCATCAAAGAAATGCAATTGAATAAGATATCTTTGTGGTGATTGATATGATTTGGAACCAACTGAACTTTTTTTTAAACAGTGGAGATCAATATCAGGTCAATATTTAATGTCCTATCTGTGTACTGAATTAAAGCACTAACTTCAACAGCTCCTTGGCCCGGGGCTTTGACACAGTGACTGGAATATTGCAACTGAAAGAACAAAATAAGAGCTGTTGGCCATCCCTTCATTAAACCTTACCACCTTTATTACAAGTCATTAAGCAATGCTATTATTGTCACTGAAGCTCTATCTTCTGTGCTGGTACAGGTCATTTTATATCAGTTGCGAAGTGTATTCAGCTTTTGATTTCAGATTGCTCTGTTTGTTCCAATGATAACTTTAGCATAGTGATGCAAACCCATTTAAGTGCAATAGTGATTATAAGGACCTCATCTGACAGTACAATGAACAACATTATATTTAGTTATTTTATGCAAGAAGTTAAATCTATATCTTTGAAAGTATGCTCATTCAGAATATGGTAACATTGTAAGGAAAACTGTTCCTGGCACTGAGTTTCTGAATTAATTAGAAGATGCCCTTGATGAATCTCCATCCAATGACTTTAATAGCTGGCAACAATGGTAGCAGAGCAATTATCTCCTCACCTATTATTTTGATTTGGGTTTCTTCCAGTGCTTTTTTTTTTGGTTGCAACGTAAAGTTGTAGAGGAGATAGCAAACTCAGGAAAATGTGTAAAATTCTGATTGTCATTTTTTATGATACTGAGCAGTACAGGCATTTGAGTCTCTGCTTCATTGCTCTTGATTTTCAAGTCGGGAAATTTCAGACCTGGATAAGTTTCAGTTCTTGAATACACAACCACAACCAAGTTGCTCAAAATATCCTACTTGGACCTGAGGTGAGGTCAATGTAAAAGAGTGATGCAAAGCTTTACTAAGAGGTGGAAGGAGACTGCAGTAAGTGAGCAGAAAAGGCACACAACAGCTATGAGAGAGAACTTGCTGGAGAGAACATATATCAGAGCGCCAGCAGCTTCAATGAGCACAGAGTTGACCATACGGCTAAACGAGACACAATGCACACAATCTGGCATTGTAGGCCCCTGGCTTCCAAGATCCTATCTTATAAAAATTGCTTCTATTTCTCATTGATAAAGTAACAACACCTTAGACTATTCAGTTTTGTCAATTTCTGAATTGAAAATTTTCGTCTGCTGTAGGTGGCTCATTAACAAGCACCTCAAAGAGCTTAACAGGCTGTCAATCCCTTCCTCACTTTCGCCCAGAAAATTGAATTGTCTTCTTCAGGCCACAACAGCAGAGATGCCATCCAGAAATATGATTTTGAAATTGTGGCGTTGACATTTGCTGACCCCACTGACAATTTAAAATTCCTCTGTATCCTCTGTATAAGGGCAGCATGTTGACTTAGTGGTTAGCACTGCTGCCTCACAGCGCCAGGACCCTGGGTTCAATTCCACCCTCAGGTGACTGTCTGTGTGGACGTTACACATTCTCCCCGTGTCTGCGTGAGTTTCCTCCAGGTGCTCCAGTTTCCTCCCATAGCACAAAAATATGCAGATTAGGTGGATTGGCCATGTGAAATTGCCCATAGTGTTCAGGGAAGTGTAGATTAGTTGTGTCATAGGGGGATGGGTCTCGGTGGGATGCCATGAGGGTCGATGTGGACTTGTTGGGCTGAAGTACCTGTTTCAACACTGTAAGGATTCTATGATTCCTCTGTCTGCTGTGCTTGATAATGTCTGTGAAGTCATCTCATCTTACTTGAACACAGTATACAAATGCATCTTTTTGGAGGGCATCATGAAATACAAATGCAGAGGGTAAGCATAGTGTCTTAGAAGCTTTAGTTCAGACATTCTTTGTGGGTCAAAGAACGGAAAGGTAATGGATCACCATTAAATGGGGGTACCATTAACATTGCCAAATAAAATAGGAATTCAGCTGCATGATCTTAAACAGATGGGTACAGATAAAAGTCAAATTGAGCCTTGGTGTTTCTTGTAAACACCATAGTTATCTTTTGGAACAAACGGGACGCACTCAAATGATGTCTTGAACTTTGGGAATTTCAGGCATACTCGCAGCATCTTTGTACATGGCTGAAAGTGGTGAGGTTCGTAGTTATATATACCATCTCTCTGACACCTCTGATAAGCTCAAGTAGGTTTAAGTTTGCACAGCCAAATTGCTGAGAAGGATAATTGGGGTTCAGTAAAGTCTTTTTAATACATAGTTTGACATATCTGACTTCCTACTCTTCTTCCTTTACACAGGAGTATTAGAAAATAAATGTGACTCTAAACCACCTAAGGGAATATCAGAATTCCATAGTTTGAGACTTTGCAGCTGCTCTTTTCCACAATTGCTCCATTGGTTCTTTAATATTTGATCATACGAACTAGGAGTAGGGGTAGATGATTCAGCACACTTATCCTTCTCTGCCATTCAATATAATCATGGCTGATTTAACTGCGGTCTGAACTCCACTTTCAACCTGCTTTCCATACAATGCAGCCCATTGACCTTTGAGATTTGCCCGGGTGACACTGTGCAGGGAAGCTCTGTTTAGGCAGCACTTGACTGGATGTGCTTTTTAGATATGGCACTGGTCCCAGTATATCCCAGGTTATCTGAGCAGTGCCAAATGCTTCAAGGAATACTTTTGAGAATTGAATTAGTATTGGACAAGAGGATGCCATTGGATTGAGGTAGATAGTCACTGAGGGGAGTTAGGGATAATCATGTAATCAAACTCATCAGGCCTCATGGAAAGAACCCTCCATGAAACTCACTGAATGTGACACTTAAATAAAGAAAATAAATAAAGAAAAATTCCACTGTAGTCACATGAGCTTGAAGAAATGGACAATTAAAGATAGAAGTACATATTTATTCACAATGGCTGTCAAAGAGTACACTTTAGAGCTTGGTTCAATTTTATGTTTACCAGAATAACAAAATGCAAGTAAATTATTGATTCTTTGTATAATAATATGTCTACTGCACTTGGACTATCAGCCCTGCAATGTGTAAAACTTTCCTGCATTAAGTTTTACTCCTGCTTCAGTTTTAGTGAACATCATTGCTTTGAGGTACACTGTAGCTCTTACTTTCTACATTCCAATGCAGTTAAAAAGAAAGAAATGTTATTTTGTAGAATCTTGAATCTTCTGCCTTTTGCCAATTTTAGTTTATTTATATGCACTTATGTTATGCTTCTCATTAAATTTGCATGTAATTTAATATATTGAACCTGCACTTCGTTGTTAATTACATCAATCTCTCTTGACCAAAAAAGAGAACTGGCATATTTTCAGGTTGTGAAATATTTTTGGAGATTTTAAAGATGTAAATTTTTAAATGATAACTTTTTTTCTGATCTTTCCTTTCTATTTTCTCCCTGAGAGAATTACAGTTTTGTTGCAGTACATAAAGAAGCCATTTGGAATGTTGTATTTATGCTGGCTCTTATGCAGGAATTCACATAGTGCCACTCACCTAATCTCCCCATAGTCCTGCATATTCCTTTATCTCTCAAAATCTTACCTTCCCTCTCTTTATCTCTTTTTCTGTGCCTGATTTAAATTGAATTCATCCACTCTAATTCAACATCATCCTTGGTACTTTTTTATGTTTGTCTCAGTCTTTAAGTATCAATGGGTTATGATTTGTTTGTCTCATTGTTCACCAAATTCTCAGGTGTTGTGTTTCTCTCCCTGAGCCAAAATCAGCTCAAACTTTTGACAACTTCAGTTTGTTAAAAATAAATTAAAGCCTAAACAAGCTCAAAACAAGTCTCACAAGCAAGGAATACTACAAGTGGCAGTAAAATTTAGCCCATTCTATGTATCTCCCTCTTGTTAAACTCTATGATTCTGGGCAATTGCACTCCCAGCTAAATACAGGGCACACATGCTGGATGATGTGATACTTGGGTCTGTAAATACGATGTATCTTGATACTAGATTTTCCTGTCAAAGCAATACGAAATCTTATAAAAAGGAATGATTTCTGAGAATTTTGTAGTTATTTTGTTGTTTCCACTGAATGTTTGAATGACGAATCTGAAAAATTCTTCTCTAATTTTTCTAGCAATTAAATCTAGTGACTGTTTTAGGACTTATCAAATTGTATCACAATTCTCTTCAGTACCCACTGTATACGTTCAGGATTAACCAGATAAAACTGAGTTCTTTTGAAATCAACATCACAATTATGCCTTTTAATTTGATGGTACGGGGTTTATGGAAAGTTTGGCAAAATGGTCTATGGATTCTCACTTGATAAAATTTATGATGTGAATCTGATCATAGTATGGTAATGGTAAATTTGACTTTTTCTTGATTGTTGAGATATGTCCACAGAGGTTGCGTATTCAACTTTCTTGACAGTCAAAGTTGCTGGAAGCTCAGCACGTCTGGCAGCATCTGTGAAGAAAAAAACAGAGTTAATGTTTTGGGTCCGGTGACCCTTCCTCAGAATAGTTCTTTCATTTTTTTGGCCAACAGTAATGACGGCTAAGAGTTCCTTTAGATATTTGATGAGTATTAAAGGATAATTATTGCAGGTCTGTCACATATGGCTGCTTATTCATTATAGCCAGTGAAACTGCAAGAGTCAGAAACTTCATTTTAATGCATGTTTCCACAATTTTGTGCCTGGGTCATAAACAAGGATAGAAAATGGGCATTTTTGTGTCGTCAAAAAGAAAAAAATGGTAATGTAGTATAATGGGAAGTTAGGATGTAGTAAAATAAGGTTATGAATTTCTAAAGGTTGATGCTGACATGTGGGCTGTTAGTTAGGAATTAACTAGCCTACTATGTCATCATTCCATATGTTCACAAAGGATGAGGTTAGATTGTGCAATGAAAATTTGCATTTGTTGGGAGCTGTGCCTTGAGGATGTTATGATATCTTGATGTGTAAATAAATAGAATACTACTGTTATAGAGGAGCCCCACTAAGATCACAGGTTCAAGTCTCAGTAACAGCAGCCATTGTGCTGGTGTCTCAAGTCTCATGTACAATAAGCGTAACGTTCCATTATAAATTTATTTTCAAGAGACTGCTATTAAACACAAGCACAGTCCTACATTTATATGTAGATGAGAAAAGACCCCTAAAACTACGAGAATCAAATCAAGGGGCAGATTGAATAAGCAAAGAACTGACAAGAACAAGTAGGTTATAAAATTCCTCAGAGCGAAGCAATTGAAGCATCCATTTGAGAAGCCAGAGAGCTCACCTGGACATATCCCCTTCCTACAAAGCACTAAGTGGATGATTAAAACGGAATGGGGGCTTTACTGTGGGGTATGCTTCGCATCCCCTGAGTATAAGAAAGCACTGAACCGAAGAGCTACAGCTGTCCTCTAAACAAGTCAAACATTCTTTATTTATTTGTTATAAAATATTTATTGGTGTTATGAAAGGTTTAAAATAATGTGTCTGCCTTTTTTTGCCCTCACTTACTGTTTTCTAATGCATAAATAATTCTGGCCTGTGGACAGTAGGACAGCACATTAGGTGGGATGTATCCACTGTATCACATTCTTTCTGCCTGAGAGAAAATATCATCCCCAGTAATTTTCTACACTTATACAATCTGCGTTGACAGTAAATAATTGATGTATGAATTTACGAATAAAACTCCGACACAATATGACTTTATGTCAAGGGTTACTCCCAGCAGATTTTGAGCTAAATCATCTCACAAAATGGGTTCCTTCAGTGGAAAAAAGCTTTTGATTTTTTTTAATGGAAAGATGGGACCTTGGTGTATCTTTCCTTTTGATGAGGTCTTGCTTTGCATGGATGGCAATAACTAAGCAATCTAGCACATTATGAGATTGGAAATGTTTCATTTTGATCATAAATGGGTTTCACATTGACATGAACCAATTTTGACGGTGTTAGGTAAGTATGACTGTGATGTGGCTGCCCTCTGCTTTTCATCTCAATATCTGCCAAGTTACAATTACACTACAAATTACCAACTCAATCCATTTACAAAGTACACACAGGAATAAAGAATGCTAACAAGAATTATGAAGTAACTCCTTATGTACTACTGTCTTGAAAAAGCAGCATTAGCAATACAACACAAATATATAGGATCCAAAGAGTATGATGGCTATTTCTTATGCCAGTTGACCCAAGCTTTCGTTAATGCAACTTGATGTGTTCATATATTGCTATTCACCAGGTATCTGGCTGCAGTAAGGTGTAAAGGAAAGCATAACCATTCATTCATCAGGTTGTAGCCTTAGAATCATGGTCATAATTGGCAGGATTGCTTTAGTTTGTAAACCATCCCCTATTGCCAACCAAGTACAAAATTTCCTCACTGAGGTGACTATTCTGTGTATGTTTAACAATGGAGAACATCAAAGTTAATACTCCCGTACTGATGGAGCACTGCATTATTGCAAGTGTTGAATTGAATTGAACTAAATGATTTATTATTACTTGTATTTAACACATAAATACAGTGAAAAGTGTAATATGTTGCCACGCTCTGGCACCATTTTGAATCATGGAACATAGAGTCATACAACATGGAAACAGACCAACTAATCCACATTAACCATGTTCCCAAACTAAACCAGTCCCACGTGCCTGCATTTGGCCCACACCTCTCTAAATGTTCATATTCATGTACTTATCCAAATTTCTTTTAAATGCTGTAACAGTACCTGCATTTATCACTTCCTCTGGCAGTTCATTCCACAAATGAATCATTCTCTGTGTAAAAAAAGTTGCCCCTCAGGTCCATCTCAAAACTTTCTCCTCTCACCTTAAAAATATGTCCCATAGTATTGAACTCCTCCACCCTAGAGAAAAGACCCTTGCTTTTCACCTAATCTATGTCCTTCATGATTTTATAAATCTCTATAAGGTCACCCCTCAATCTCCTACGCCCAAATGAAAAAAGTCCCAGCCTATTTTTGTAACACAAGCCCTCTATTCCTGGAAACATCCTCGTAAATCTTTTCTGAACTCACTCTAATTTAATAACGTCTCTCCTAGAGCAGGGCGACCAGAACTGCACACAGCACTCCAGAATGGACCTCACCAACATCCTACGCAACATATTAAGGTATGACTAAAACATAACAAAAACAGAGCTCTTCCTCCCTTCTTGTGCTCTGCTCCGCATGGTGGGGGGGGTTGTGGAGAGGGGGGGTGTCTCCACAATGGGCTCCACGTCCACCAATGTTTCCGTATCACAGTCCATTGTAGGAATCCCGCTCCACGGTCACCACTCCACTGCCACAAGCACCACAGCAGACCTACTACGTCGCCACCAATGCAACCACCACTCATGACGATCCACCAGGAGTACCAGTTCAGGTCTAATGCATTGCCACAGCTGACTAACACTGACTGCAAATGCTGCCTTCTCCGTTGACCGCAGAGGCAGCCCTGCCATTATTGCTGTCTTGAAAACCAGTGCTGCCGTCACTGCCTCGAGTCCTGCATTAGCTCACCAACATTGAAGTCGTCATGCTCTTGGTGCCATCTCTCCCGCTGAGCTCACACTCACTGCTGTTGCAAGCTCTCTGAGTGCTCACTCTCCTCATGGTGGGCGCGCTGTACCCAAGGAGCTGACTCCTGCTGCTAGTGCTGCACATGCTCAGGAGGCTGTGCTGCACTCGCCCCACTGAAGACCTCGAGAAGGTGTTCAAAAAGAAAAAAACAAGAAAAGAAATAGAGCAATAAAAAAAGAGCAAAAGCAAAAAGCAAAAGTTGAAAGAAAAATAAAGGCCATGAGCTTGATGTAGCACAGCTACTCCGGTACCATCTTGAATGGTAAATTGTGTCATCTTTGAGCTGAGACATTTTATTGAGGCCTGATCTCTATTGGATTTGAAACACCTCAGAGCCCTATTTCACATGTATGGAGGGAAGTTGCCTCAATATCTTGGCCAATCAACATCACAAAAATATATTAACTGGTCATAGACACCTTATAGTTTGGAGAATTTGAAACAAAAAAAGGATTTGAAAGCAAGAAATTGTTCTTGTTTCTATTTGCTTCAGATCTCCAGCATCTGCAGTTTTTGTTTTATTTTACTGTAGTTTGGTGAATTCTGCTACATGCAAATTGCCTGCCTCATTTCCTATGTTACAACAATTATTAAATTTCAGCAAATACTTCATTGGTTATATTTGAGATTTCTGGTGATTCTGAGAAGCAATATATAAATATTAGCCTACCTTTTCTTAACAGATTTCACTATATTGTATTCCATGCTTAATAGTGCAGACTCACATGCTTCCACTATTGACCAGTATTAGAAATTTTGGTGCATTTTCCTAGCCTGGACAGTGAGGCCAAATCTTACCACCTCAACTATTGCTCTACCTGAGAACAATTAATTTATTACAGACTAGGATGGATGCTGATCTCGGTATAGCTCAGTATCTATGTGGGTGGCATATTTCCCATTTTGCCATCAGAAACTCTTTGGAATAATATAATTTGCTGGGTGATTGGATCACAGAAGGGGGCTCCTGTTAGTATTTTGCTTTCCATTAAAAACAATGTAAACAAGATTGTGTTGGAAATGGTGGGTAATGCAGTGTTACATACATTTTTTCCTGTGTATTGTTAATTGCTAACATGAATACACTTTTGAAGAAAAAGAACAATAAGGTACACGTTGTGCCAGGAAAATTTATTTTGATGCAATGAATGCCCACTAAATTCGTTTGTTGTGAATGCTTTCAGTCAAATTCAGTAAATGCCTGAAGGCCGTCTGGCAGTGTGCACAGGTTGGAATGTTTGGCACCTGTTGTGTGATAATTTTGCAGTTGCATTTGTTTTTGGATGGTTATTTGGTTAGTGGGAGATGGCAAAGAGGAAGCCTCACAGCTAGCATGCACAGACTAGTTCCTGGATTACAAATACTTTCTCATGTCAAATGTTGAATATTCATTGTGAGAGCACTCACCATGAAAACTGAGTTCTGCTCAGTTGGGTTGAGAAGTTTTATTTTTCTGCATTATATTTCAATTTTGGTTTGCAGAATCTGGATTCAAACCCCAGTCAATTTGTCTTGATAGCCCTCCATTTTTCTGATTCTTCTTAGTTTTTTACTTCGTTATTCTTTGTTGCTGGTTACATCCAAATCACATCATCAAAAGAAGATGCAAACAAATAAAAAACCTTCAGGTGTCAGAAATCTAAAACAGATCGGAAAATGTTGAAAATGCTCAACTGATCATTTATGTTTGGGCAGATGCCAGAGTTTCTCTCTGCAAGTATTAAACTGTCCCAACAGATCTCCTTTAAAGAACTAAAGTTACAATCAGCAAATGGTAACAGAATGCAAGAATGCCCATCAAGCCTATGCTGGTTCCTTACAAGAGGAATTTAGCCAGTCCCATACCTGCAGCTCTCACTACAGCACCTGACTCATATTGTTTCCAAATATCTTTTGAAAGAGTGATCAGGTAAACTGAGGTTTCACTGGTTATCTCAGCTGTTCCCACCAAAGATGCTGACTGACCTACTGCGTTTTTCCAGCATTTTCTGCTTTCATTCTATGTGAAAATGGATATTAATTTAGTGTTTGAATAAGGAAGGAGAGAGCAACAAGCATTTTGTTACACTAGTACCCTGCGCCTACATTTATCAACTCACCTATACGTACCTGAATACGTCAACTTTTGGAACCTTTCCACCTTATCCCAAAGAAAGTCGCTACCTTTAGTTCACAAGAATAGCTACAAAACATTTTTGTCATGTCACCACAATGATCTAATACAGCATTTGCTGTTTAATGACTGGCCTCCAATTAACAGTGCTATTAGAGAATAACTAAAGCACTGAAGGAGTCCATTCGTTCTCGTGTCAGCAATAACAATTCACTAATGTCACTTTTTCGTCTTTTCCCATAGTTCTGTACATGGTTCCTCTTCTGGAGTTTATCGAATTCCCTTTGCAAAGCCTGGATTGAATCTATCTTGACCACATTCTATTGTAATGCATTTCAAGTCCTAACCCTGCGTGTATTTTTTTAGCAATCTTGTTAAATTGGTGTCTTCCATTAATGCAAACAATTTCTCTCTATCTACCCTGTTCAAGTCTTTCATTTGTTTGGACACCTAATCAAATCTCCTCTCAACTTTTTCTTCTCCAAGGGAAAAAAAACAGCTACTTCAATTTATCCACAACACAGAAGTTCCAACTACTGTGTTCCTTCCCACTACTCCAACCACTTCCCACTTCAACCAAGGCTGAACCAATATTTTATAAAGGTCCATTATAACTGTCTTGCTCCATACTCCATGCCACTGTTTATGCAACACAGGACCCCATATTGAATTTTAATTACTATCCTATCTTTTCAACAATGTGTGCGTATGTATCCCTCTCTCAATCCCAGCCCCCACAGTTGTTTCTGGTCTTGTACCTTCCTTGGCATTGAACTGTTATTTTATATTGCCTCTGCTCCCTCTTCCTATCAATATGTATTCCTTCGCATTGTTCTGCATTAAATTGCATCTGCCACTTGTCCACCCATTCTACCAGCCTCTCTAAATCCTCTTGAAGTCTACCACTATCCCAACACAGTTAATTTTAATTCCAAGGTTTGTGTTATTTGCAGATTTAAAATTATACACTCTATACTCTGGTGACAGTTATTAATATGTAGCAAGAAAATCATAAATCCCTACAGTGTGGAAACAGGCCCTTCAGCCCAACAAGTCCACACCAGACCTCAGACCATCCCACCCAGACCCATTCCCCTGTAACCCACCTAATCTACACATCCCTGAACACTATGGGCAATTTTAGCACGGCCAATCCACCTAACTTGCACATCTTTGGACAGTGGGAGGAAACTGGAGCACCCGGAGGAAACCCACGCAGACACAGGGAGAATGTGCAAACTCCACACAGACAGTTGCCCGAGGGTGGAATTGAACCCAGGTTGCTGGTGCTGTGAGGCAGCAGTGCTAATCACTGAGCCACCGTGCCGCAGTCTTAACACCAACACAGGAGGCCCACTATTGACCTTCTTCCTGTCCACAAAACTATTGCTTACTACTACTCTGTTTCCTGTTACTCAGCTAAATTTACATTCAGAGTGCCATTATGCTTTTTATTCTATGGACTTCAACATTGCTGGCTGACTGTGGCATTCTACATATGTCCTGGAAGACCATGTATACCACTTCATGACACTATCCTATTCCACCCTTTCTATCAGCTCATCAAAAAATAACTCATCAAGTTTTCCTTTATCCATTAATCTAATTGAAAAAAAAGCTTAAAAAAGAAAAGAATGAAAGGAAGAATTTGCACTTACATACTACTTTAATCTGTATGTTCCTGGACGCTACAGGATAATTTAACATGGCCAATCCACCAGCACATCTTTGGAGGAAACTGGAGCACTTGGTGGAAACCTGACAGACAGAGGGTGAATGTGCAAATTCCACACAGATTGTCATCCAAGGCTGGAATTAAACCAGGTCCTTGGTGTTGTGAGGCAGCAGTGCTAATTATAGAGTCATCACGCTACCAATTTGACAACTTTTGGCCACTCACTTAACCTATCAACCTATCAACTTTTAGTATTCCTCTTGCAACCTGCCTTTCTATTTTTAAGTCATCTGCCAATTTGACTACAGTACACTTACTTCCTTTCTCCAAATCATTAATATATATTGTAAACAATTGAGGTCCGAGCACTGATCCGTGTGGATCCCCACTGGTTACAGGTCTCCAGCCTGAAAAGAAATATTTACCCCACTCACTGATTGCTGTTAATTAGACAATTCTCTATCCATGCCAATAGATTACCTTCAATACCAAGGCTTTTAAATTATGACTTAACCTTTTGTGAGGTACCTTGTCAAATGCCTCTGGAATTCCACATGCAACATGTCTACTAGTTCCCCTCCATTACTCTGGTTGAGAATTCCTTGAAAATCTTGAATAAGTTAGTCAGGCATGATTTCCTTTTCAAGAAGCCGTGCTGACTCTTATTGATTAGACTATGATTTTCCAAATGTGCTTTCATTACTTTTTTAATATTTGATTCCGATACTTTTCCAATATTAGATATTAGGCTAATCGGCCTTTAGGTACCTGCTTTTTGCCTCCCTCACTTTCTGAATAGGGGCTGTCACTTTGGCAGTTTTCCAACTCTCTGGTATGTCTCCAGAATTCAAGGATTTTTGGAAAATTATAATAAATGCATTCACTATCTCTGTAGCTATCCCTTTTAGGTTCGTGGGATGGAAACCATCAGAGCCAGAGGACTTATCTCCCTTTAACCCCATTAGTTTATCTCATACTACTTCACTGTTGATGGCTGTGGTATTTACTTCCTCCCCCATATTCTTTCGTATTAATGCGAAAATCTGTGTATCTTCCACCATGAAGACTGATGCAAAATATCTGTTGAACTTCTCTGTCATTTCTGTGTTCCCCTAACCATCTCCCCAGATTCATCTTCAAAGGCTCTTATGTTCACTTTATATATTTAGAGAAGCTCTTATTGTTAGCTTTTATATTTCTCACCAGTTTGCCCTCATAATTTATTTTCTCTCTCTTTATTATCTTTTTAGTTCTCCTTTGCTAGATTCTAAATTTAACCCAGTCTTCAGGGCTATCATTGATTGTTACCTCCTTACTTTTGTTTTTGATATCCACAACTGCTCTTACACACAATTGAACAGCTTTTCTTTGCCCATCACCAGATCACCTGTGGTATTTGCCTCCTTATATGCCTTTTCTAGGTGAACAATGTTCAAATGTTCAGACGGTGGCTGAGAGGAGAGCTGACAGAGGTCTATAAGATTATGAGAGGCGCAGGTAGGGTGGCTAGTCAGAGACTTTTCCTCAGGGTTGAAGTTTCAATTACAAGGGGGCACAGGTTCAAGGTGAGAGGGCAAAAGTTTAAGGGAGATGTGCAAAGAAAGTTTTTCACACAGATAGTGGTAGGAATCCGGAATGCACTGCCAATAGAGGTGCTGGAAGCAGGCATGTTGGTAACATTTAAGAGGCATCTGGATGGTTACATGAGTAGCAAGGGAATAGAGGGATACAGACCGAATAAGGGCAGAAGGTTTGTTTTTTAGTTTCGTCAGGGCATGACGGTTGGTACAGGCTTGGAGGGCCGAATGGCGTGTCCCTGTGCTGTACCTCTCTTTGTTCTTTTGTTCTTTATGGATGATAAGATCATCATTGTCATGTGATTCACAATCCTAGATTGAAATGATGCCACGTGGTCTTAGTTATTGATTTGTAGAGCTGACCTCTTTATTTATCATTTCATAACTAAAGACCTAACAGAAATGCTTCCAAGTCTTCCTAAATTATATTTTAAATTATTATCGGGAGGAATACGGTTTCAGCAATCTCCAGCTTAACAATATCAAAAGTTTAAATACAACACATTAAGGAGCAACAACTCTAACCTCTGCATATTTATAGATCAGATTTAACCTATTTTTCCTTTAATACAGATGAGGCACCATCTTTATGTTTTTATATTTAACCTTTATTAATCATTAATACAGAAATAACATAATTTGGAGGACATTATGGTCTTCATTGGTCCTTCTCTGATTGCTCACTAAGGCTGATATTGACAGCCTCAGGACTAGTAATGACCTATAATGTATGTACGAAATGTTGTTACCATTATTAACGTGATCATTTTTCAAATCTTTCATGCTCTGTCTATATATTTCTTTGCTTCCAAAATGGTTAGCTCAATAAAGAAAAATATCAGGTGCTACATTTAACATTTACAAGGGCTTTGATTGGCTGTTTGGTTCTACTTATGCCAAATAGCTCTGGCTTTGTTTATTGATTAGTTGCCAAAAAGGGTTTATTCACTATGCTGGCACATTTTTTTTAATTATGCAGCCTAATCTATGGTAATAAGAATGCCCATTACCAACAGTCTTCATCAGTGCAAGCTTCTATCTCTGTCAGCCATTTCTAGAATTTGGAAGCTGCTGCCTGCATATCACTGAAAAGGCTGAGCTAGTACATTCCTGTGAGTTGTCAATCTCTGTAATCTGCATCCCACTTTCCCCATTGGACTGGTGCACACAAATGCTCTGGGGATAATGAAAGCAACTAGCTGATTCTATCTCCGTCTGTGATATATTTATACCCGATTAATAACAAATTCTCAAAGGCTGCCACATGTGAACTCATGTCAATATGAAACAACAATCTGCGAACCAAGGGTAGCAAATTAGTCAACCTGAATTCTTCCCTCAATGTCTCACCAAAATAAACTTGTTTTGCTTTTCTAACATATGCCTCCTTAGTTACAGAATGGCAACCAATTCAAATTTGTGTTTTGTTTTCATATAACTTACATATTTGAATAAGATCTTGAAGTGACAGGGGTGAAGATATTATGTTTAATTGCGACATTTTAAACTGTTGAAGGCAATGATCAATGTACTAACACTACATAATACAAATATTTGCCAAGGGTTAACAACAATCTGGTTTTCTGAGAAAAGTGAATGGAGTAAAAACAGTTTGGTTTTCATAGTTCAACTTTTAATTACATGCTTCTTACTATTTTTAACGAAAACACAGATTTTGACATAAATTCTATGTATAAATGACATCTCATGAGTGACACCTTTTAATGCATGAAGCAAGTTTTACGTCTGCCATTATAAGGTTTCAAAAATATGTCATTCTCTGATAGAACATTCATTGACAATGCAAAATAGTAGCTAAAATCAGGCTGTATTAGATTAGATTGTGCACTTAGGAATTCAATGAATACAATCAGATTGTTTAAGATAAGTGGAGATAATTATATTTTTCCATCAAAATTAGCTGTTGTTGATTAACTGATGATTAAATGCACCTGTTTTCTCAATGAGCCTCAAGATAGCAAAATCAAACATTGACCTTCCCCAGAAGCGATTCCGTTTTGGGGACCTGAGCCAACAGACACTCTTTTGTTTCCTTGCAAAGTTGGAGATTGTTTCATGTACATGTTTTTTCCAGTAGAAACATCCTGCTTACTGGCTGCTGAACAAATTGCCATAACCAATCCAACCCCAACCATAACACTTTCACATGAAAGAACTATTGTTGAACTAATGGCACAGTAAATTAAGTCAAGGCCACTAAAAGGGGAAAATAGTCTTCGCACTGATTTAAAAAGGTTTGCCCATCTATTACCATTGTTGGCAAGTAAATGCTCTGAGGATGGAATGAATGCGCTTGTACAACTATTGAATTAGCTATTTCTTGAATAAGAGGTGACTAGAAGGTAGAGTAAACTAACGCCACAAACATTCTCCGCAATCCTTACCATTCATCAAAGTTCCTGATGTAATCTCAAGTTTTAGTGCAGACAGTTAATTTGTGAACTTTATTGCATATTTGTTTTATATTTATAGCTTTAGAATGTACATTTTATTTTAAGACTTCATTGGTATAATCTGAGAAAATGATAATAAATGGAATATATGGCAAACATCATTAGAACTGAGTACAAATATGATTCCCCCTTCTAGGCAACACTTATTGTGATCAGATGTTCTTTCACCTGTATGATAGAAAATCCAATATTAAGTTATAGATGGCAGCAGTGTTGCGTGTTTATGTGTGAGCATGTCTTAGCTAGATAAGGGATAGTAGGAACTGCAGATGCTGGAGAATCTGAGATGACAAGATGTTGAGATGGATGAACACAGCAGGCC
>NC_063333.1:105288174-105405720 GCF_021869965.1 Rhincodon typus | reverse complement strand
GTCAGCCTTCCTGCTCCTCTGATGCTGCTTGGCCTGCTGTGTTCATCCAGTTCTACACCTTGTTATCTCCTAGCTAGATAATATTGCTTTGCCATTTGCTAACATGAACTGACCATTTGGTCTTTCTAGCTTACTGAGAATGCTAATTTCAGTCGAGTTACATAACTCACATAGTTTGAGGTGAGCACTAATGGTTCAGCTCATAGACTGTTGCCAGAGTGTGACTTGGGGCTGCAAACCAAAGGAACGTAAGAAAGAATAAAAGATAACAACAAGTGTACACCAAACATCCAATCATCTTCAATACATGAATAACGTATACTTGTACGATTGCAATAGTTCAAAAGCATATGAGAAAATAAAACAGATGGGCTAGACATCTGAAACCAAATGAGTTTGGCAACAGTAAATAATGTTTACCAGATCTTAGGCTATATAGCCAGAGGAAAAGAAGGTAAATGACAGGATATTATTATAAGTCTGCACAATTCTTGTGTACTTACGCTGGAATACTGTATTTTGCGCTGGAACAATAGAGTCAATTGTAACCAAACCTACCAGTCAGGAAACTCATTGGATCAAGTGAAACAGTGATTTTTCACCTCATTCCACCCAATTAATATGGTTTGGTCTCAATGTGAAGTAAGGTTTAATGGTTTGCAAAACTAGTAATCAGTTCAGAGATGGATAGAGGATTTTTAAAAATACTTATTTACGTATCCATGTACAAAATGCCACAGGATTCACAGTACAGATAATTCTATGCTAATTCCAAATGGAACAACAATGATTAGGGAATCCATTTGGTAAAATAAGCTATTAATGGTGTAGATTTGAGTATGAATCATTCCATTTGAAGCTGTTAAGAACAAGGTTGTTCTAACAATGTTGTTAGAATTAAATATAAATTATAACATGGGAACAGGCCATTTGACCCTTTTGGTCAATGCTAATGTTTATACTTCAACAGTGCAACTGTTATAGTGGTGAAAGGACGTTGTTGGTTGTTATCAAATTGAAAAAAAAATCAAGGCACTGGCAAAGTTGAGGCCAATAGAGGGAGAAACTGTCTGAAGAGCCATTTATAAGACCATAAGATGAAAGAGCAGATCGTGATCCTTCAACCCATCAAGTCTACAATTTAATGAGATCAATGGCTGATCTGATAACGCTCAACTCAAGCTTCCTACCTTATCCCATACCCTTTATTCTCTTATTCATTAAACTCTGTCTATCTCAGCCTTGAATACACTTCATGACTCAACCTCAACAGGCCTTTGCCATAAAGAATTCCACAGATTTGCTACTCTCTGAGTGAAAAAGATCCTTTGTTACTCTCGGAGTGAAAAAGATCCTCCCAATATCTGTCTTAATTAGGTGACCCCTTACTCTGGGATCAAGTCCTCCAGTCCTAGATTCTCCCACAAAGGGAAACACCTCTTTGTATCTGCCCTGTAAAGCCTCCAAAAAGCTTATGCTTCAACAAAGTCTCATCTCATTTATCTAAATTCCAAATAATTTAAGTCCAATTTACTCAGTCTTTCCTTATGAGAAAATCATCCATACCTGGAATCAACCTAGTGAACCTTCTGTCCTTCCAATGCAAACATGTCTTTCTTTCAATGAGGGGACCAAAATTCTTCACAGTATTCCAACCGTGGTCCGAATACATTCTTGCACAGTTTTAGCAAGACCTCCATATTTTTATACTTCATTCCCTTTGAAAAAATGTCCAACAATCCATTTCCTTTATCTATGGCCTACTGAACATTTCTGCTGGCTTTTGGTGATTCACTGAAAGAAAATACAAAATAGTGAGTACAATTCTAAAAGGGTATAGGACAGAGGGATTTGGGTGTATGTATGTGTGAAAATCATTCAGTTTTAAAAGGAGCAATGGGAAGTACATTTTCTTGTTTCTATTACTCATTTTAACTCCAAGAAATCTTTTAAATTAGGTTCTGGAGAGGGTCCCTGAAGTCATCATTGCATGTTAAGATTATTTCAGGTCATGTTTTTCCAATTTCTTTGATTGTTAATGTTATGATCCCAATTATGAGAATACATAGTAAATTGAACATTCGATATGATCAAGCTTGGTAAACCATATATTTTCAAGAATAGAATATATAGAAGAACAAAGGATAAAAAAAAAACAACAGGATTCCAGGGTTGAATTTAAAGACCAAAGAATCTAAACTTTACTGTACAAGAGTGGCTAAAACAAGAACAAGTAACAATGAATAATGGATTATTGAACGGATAAAATAATAGGCAGAATGTTCCCAGCTCTTGAACAACATGGGCAAGGGTGAGTCACTTAGAAAAATATGGTGATATCAGCAAACAGGAGATTCTTGACATAGAAACATAGAAGATAGGAACAGGAGGAGGCCATTCGGCCCCTCAAGCCTGCTCCACCATTCTTCACGATCATGGCTGATCGTCCAACTCAATAGCCGCCTGCTTTCTCCCCATAACCTTTGATGCCATTCGCCCCAATTGCTACATCTAGTTGCCTCTTGAATATATTCAATGTTTTGGCATCAACTACTTCCTGTGGTGATGAATTCCATAGGTTCACTACTCTTTAGGTGAAGAAATGTCTCCTCATCTCTATCCTAAATTGTCTACCCTGAATCCTCATACTGTGACTCCTGGTTCTGGACACACCCACCATCAGGAACATCCTCCCTGCATCTACCCTGTCCAGTCCTGTTAGAATTTTATAAGTCTGTACGAGATCACCCCTCATTCGTCTGAATTTCAGCGAAAATAATCCCAACCTATTCAATCTCTCCTCATACGTCAGATCCACTGTCCCCAGAATCAGCCTGGTAAACCTTTACTGCACTCCCTCAGGAGCAAGAGCATCCTTCCTCAGAAAAGGAGACCAAAACTGCACACAATATTCCAGGTGTAGTCTCACCAAGGTCCTGTACAACTGCAACAACATATCTCTGCTCCTGTACTCAAAACTTCTCGCAACGAAGGCCAACATACCATTTGCCTTCTTTACCGCCTGCTGCATCTGCGTGCTTTCCTTTAGCTGCTGGTGCACAAGGACGCCCAGGTCCCGCTGCACACTCCTCTCTCCCTATTTGCAGCTATTCAGGTAGTAATCTACCTTCTTGGTTTTGCTTCCAAAGTGAATTGCCTCAAATTTATCCAAATTATACTGCATCTGCCATTGATTTGCCCACTCACCCAACCTGTCGAGATCATGCTGAAGGATCTTTGCATCCTTGTCACAGCTCAGCACCCTCCCACCCAACTTAGTATCATCAGCAAACTTGGAGATGTTACATTTTGTTCCCTCATCCAAATCATTAACTGTGAGTAGCTGGGGTCCCAGCACTGATCCCTCAGCACCCCACTAGTTACTGCCAGCCAATGTGAAAAGGACCCATTAATTCCTGACTTTTGTTTCCTCTCTGCCAACCAGTTTCCTATCCATCTCAATACACTTCTCCCAATCCCATGCACTTTGATCTTGCACATAATCTCTTATGTGGGACTTGGTCAAACACTTTCTGAAAGTCCAAATATACTACATCAACTTGTCTAGTAGTTACATCTTCATAGAATTCCAACAGATTTGTCAAGCATCATTTCTCCTTCATGAATCCATGCTGACTCTGTCTGATCCTGCCACTGCTTTCTAAATGCTCTGCTATAAAATCCTTGGGAATGGACATTGAGAAAAAGAAGTTATATTTTCATTCAGGATATCAATGGTTGGATGGGAATCTCACTAATGAGTGGCAAGAGGTCTGTTTGCACGTATTAACACCACATTATCATGTAACTGCATCCCCAGCTGCGAGTTTACTTTTTTAGCACAAACTCAATTGGCGCCTATGTAGGTGCTTGCACCAATTTTGCATTGTCTTGACTTTTTTTGCACATTACCACCTCATTCAAATTTACAGGCTCACACTTCTGTCTTATTTTGCCTTTTAGTACAGGCACAAAGTTAAGTAGTCTGAGATAACAAGGCGTAGAGTTGGATGAACACAGCTGGCCAAGCAGCATCAGAGGAGCAAGAGAGCTGACATTTTGGGTCTGGACCCTTCTTCAGAAATGGGGGAGGGGAAGGGGATTCTGAAATAAATAGAGAGAGAGGGGGAGGCAGATGGAAGATGGATACAGGAGCAGATAGGTGGAGAGGAGACAGACAAGTAAAAGAGGCAGGGATGGAGCCAGTAAAGGTGAGTGTACGTGGGGAGTTAGGGTGGGGATAGGTCAGTCCAGGGAGGGCGGACAGGTCAGGGAGGCGGGGATGAGCTGGGCTGGTGTCGGGATGTGGTCGGGGCAGGGGAGATTTTGAAGCTTGTCAAGTCCACATTGATACCATTGGGCTGCAGGGTTCCCAAGCGAAATATGAGGTGCTGTTCCTGCAACCTTTGGGTGGCATCGTTGTGGCACTTTAGGAGGCCCAGGATGGACATGTCGTCCAAGGTGTGGGAGGTGGAGTTGAAATGGTTCGCGACTGGGAGGTGCAGTCGTTTACTGTGAACTGAGCGTAGGTGTTCCACAAAGTGGTCTCCAAGTCTCCGCTTGGTTTCCCCAACGTAGGGGAGGCCACATCAGGAACAGCGGAGCCGCTTTGCGGAACACCTACGCTCAGGTCGCACAAAACAACTGCACCTCCCAGTCACGAACCATTTCAACTCCCCCTCCCACTCCTTGGATGACATGTCCATCCTGGGCCTCCTCCAGTGCCACCCGATGCCACCCGAAGGTTGCAGGAACAGCACCTCATATTTCGCTTGGGAAAACTGCAGCCCAATGGTATCAATGTGGACTTGACAAGCTTCAAAATCTCCCCTCCCCCGATCGCATTCCAACCCAAGCCCAGCTCATCCCCACCTCCCTAACCTGTCCTTCCTCCTACCTATCCACTCCTCCCACCTCAAGCTCCACCCACACCTCCTACCTACCAGCCTCATCCCGCCTCCCTGACCTGTCTGTCCTCCCTGGACTGCCCTATCCCTACCCTAACTCCCCACCCACACTCACCTTTACTGGCTCCATCCCCACCTCTTTGACCTGTCTGTCTCCTCTCCACCTATCTGCTCCTTTATCCATCTTCCATCCGCCTCCCCGTTTCTCTCTATTTATTTCAGAATCCCCTTCCCCTCTCCCATTTCTGAAGAAGGGTCCAGACCTGAAACTTCAGCTCTCCTGCTCCTCTGATACTGCTTGGCCTGCTGTGTTCATCCAGCTCTACACCTTGTTATCTCAGATTCTCCAGCATCAGCAGTTCCTACTGTCTCTGAATTGAAGCTAAGCAGTCTGCCATATTTGTCAGCCATAAATGGTCAATGGGTCAATGGGGTGGACATGTTGCTATATACCAATTTTCAACATTAAATTCAACCTACAGTATGTGCTAGCAGCTTCGGCAAACATATTGAATGTGGTTCAATCAAATGGGCCATGTCTGATATTTAAGGAAGTAGTTCACAATCAAGTCCATAGGAAAAAGCTATCAGACAGAATCAGTTGAGGGCACTGTTCAACATAATTGATTTGAACATGCACAATCAGCCATTTGGGGCATTCTGGGCCAGAGTTTCCATTTGACTACCAACTAAGGAGTGGTCATTATTGCAGGTCCATTGTAAACAGAGTGGGGTTTTGTGACGTGAGTCAGGGAGCTACAAAGAGAGTAATCATGTGTCTGGTCACTCATCATTGGGGATCTCCATCCAAGTCAGTCAGGAGGGTGAGCCAATATCACTCCTGGGGGTCTGTTCACTGAAAGTCAAGGTTGGCTATCAGAGGTCATGGCTGTTGTGGGCATGTGAACAATAATTGTCAAAAGAGGGCAATTTATCATATAAAAGTGGGAGATAATAGGGCATTGGGGGACATGGCTTTCCACAGGAGGGGATGTTCATCACACTGTGATTCCAAAGCGATAACAATGCATGACAGTTCTGATGAAAGGTCACTGGACCCGAAGCGTTAACTCTGATTTTTTCTTCAAAGATGCTGCCAGACCTGCTGAGCTTTTCCAACAACTTCTGTTTTTGTTCCTGATTTGCAGTAACCTCAGTTCTTTCAGTTTTTATAATGCATGACAATATTTGGCATAACTAAACTGTGGGTCTGGGGTTCAGCAGATAAAGTGGGGAGATGAAGATTTCAATAAAGAATTAGGTGGGAACAAATGGAAGCTCATAACTGATGGGTTGACAATGTGTGATAAGAAGAAAGCAACATAAAGTTTTCATGGAGTCACCCAGATTGACAGGCTCAGCCAAAATTCATTCTGTGAAGCATTACTTGTGTTGTCTTCCACTCTCATCGAATTACAGATTTTTATAAGTAGGATCCCTACAGTGTGGAAGCAGGCCATTTGCCCCTTTGGGTCCACACTGACCCGCCAAACAGCATTCCATGCAGACCCCCGCCCCCCAACGCTATCCCTATAACCCTGCATTTCCCATGGCTAATCCACCTAGCCTGCACATCCCTGGACACTATTGGCAATTTAGCATGGACAATCCACCTAATCCACACATCTTTGGACTGTGGGAGGAAACCAGAGCAAACAGTGGAAACCCATGCAGACACAAGGAGAATGTGTAAACTCCACATAGACAGTCCCCCAAGGCTGGAATTGAACCCAGGTCCCTGATGCTGTGAGGCAGCAGTGCTAACCACTGTGCCACCGTATTGTCCATAATGAACAATACAAATGAAAAATGGCTGCCACCAAGCCTACAATGGTTGGAGTAAGTGTTTTTTTTTCTATGTGAGAAAGTGGGTTCTACTTGCGTGAGATATGAAATCCTTCAAGGGGTAGTTATATTAACCAGGCATTTACACAGTGCAGCTTCAAGGCAACCATAATGCTGAATTCTGCATTTGAACCATTTGCAATGGTAAACAATATCCAAAACAAAAATCTGGCCACAAGAAATCTTAACCATGTGAGTATTGATTGCAAATCAATAATGTCATCTCTCTGAAGCAGAAATAATCATAAACATTTCTTAACCAGTCCCCTACAGGCTACAATTCAGAGAAACAATCAAAGATCTCTCAGATAGCTTACCTCTAACATTGAACAATATGTATTTCCAAGCATGCACTTATATGCGAAGTTGTTTTTCTTAGGTGTTGTGGGGCTTGAATATATGGGGGAAGGTTGCAGTAATCTAATTGCACTTGCAATCTCCTACTGTATTTGCATGACTTGGCTGTGTTGCATCTATCAAAATGAGGTCCACTATGCCGAAGGTGCATGTACGACATTCCATGGTTCTCCTTGTCACAGTCTTTCATGATCCAATATACGGAGTAATATGGTAAACTGTCATTTGTGCGTAATGTCAATGCTGAATACTCATATTACTAAGGATCTGTTGTGCTTCTGATATGCCCCATGCAGATTCATTGGAATCATCACTAATGGATCTAGCCACAGCAGGTTTTATCTTCAATGCAGATACTATACAACAACATTGCTGAGAAACTGAGGTGGACCAAATGGGTCAGCAAGTCCAGAAGCAAGAACCTTCAACAGGTGCTGAACAGCCTTTACACTAAATTTTAGCAGAAATTCTCCTCAGGACATGAAGGAGGTACAGGAGCCCCAAAATCTACTATCCATGATACTATTTCCTTCAGATGAGCGAGGGATAGTGTTGCCACTGAATGAAAATGTCCTAGCACACTGTGATCTTCTGGAACAGGACTTTCAATCTGAATGGGTAGTGACCATCCTATCCTGGTCATCAAGATGATAGATGTACCTAATTTTTTATGCAATTGTCTGCTTTCAAGGATCCACTGGGGACCTGTGTGGGATCTCACAATCCTCAACCCTTAAATGTATCTTGGCTGTTGTTAATGCAATTCGTAAACAACCATTCCACTTATTTCCTTTCTCCATGATGAGGTTAATGTTGCAGCCCAAACAAAGCTGACTTTCTTCAGGTGCAGGGCACAATAGATTAGTCACATTGAGAGTACCTTATCAGAATGTGGCTGACTTCATCATTGGAAAAGAGCTCCATTCAGAAGTCTGGAAGTTGCCATGAATTCTCATCCTTGAGAACTGTCAAGTCCCTGCTTCATTTCAAGGGCTAGATACTTTACAAGGATGGCTGCTGGAAGACAAGGAGTAACCTCTGTGACTATGGCCGATGACTTCGTAATGCAGCCCGCTGACTGAGGCTTAGCATAGATATGATGCTGCCCAGTCTTCCACCAGGGTCATAGTGAAGCAGATGGTAGGCCACCTGAAAATGAGATTTTGGTTCTTGGATCTTTGTGGGTAGGCCTGCATTAGATTCCAAGTAGAGTGTGGCGCATAATCCTCTGCACAACAGGAGCAGGCAAAGAGGAGATATGATTTATGCTGAAGAGCGGGGAGAATGACAGTAGTCTACTGAGAAGGAAGATGAAGACACAGAGCAAAAGGGAAATCATGTTCATCATGTTAGAGCACTGTGCTATGGTTGGACACCACAAGCCAGACAGATCTTAACTGATCCCACTTCCAATTGACACGAGTTAGTTGAAGTTTTCATTCATTGGTTGTAAATTTGTTGTCAATGGAAATGCAAGTAATCCATGTTTAGTTCTAGAAGCAGCTGCAGTTTTTTTTCTTTTTTTTTCTTTTTCTCTTCTGATTTCCTATTATTTAATAAAAGTTAATGTAAACTTCTTTAAATGCTTCACAAAACACATTTTCCAACAGTCAATAATCTCGAGATATTAAGCTATGATGGGCATTAGAAAAAGAGTAGTGGTGCTAAGGAAGGGTAGCTTCAGTACTTTAATTCTTGTAGTAGCAGTTACAATGATAGTCAATCAGACAGGTGATGATTTAAAGTGCCAGTATATTTATGAATGTTGTATCCCATTTGCAATGAAGTATTAAAACATAATTAACATTTCTGCCAATTTACCCAGAAGTGATTGGTGGAAAGGTAGAGAGGATAATGAATACAAAACAGCTGATGATTAAAGTGATTTATATTGTCTTATAATATAAATTTTAGACCTCATGAACCACAGAGGGCTTCTGGCACAATTACTAAGGATAATGGACAATTAAATAAAAGCTCTCATTAATTTGAATAAATCTCAATTTGCAGATATTGACCTTGCTGTTCTGAGTTAGCATTTCATGAATTTCCAAACTTACACTGTCAATAAATTCACTTAAGATTTATAAGGTAACATGCACATGATGTTCTCCTAATGCCTCAAATAATTTAGGTGGAAAATTAGCTTAAATTTGTAGCAATGCTGCAAATAGCCATCTTCAGTTTTGGAAGAGTCTTTAAGAGCTCCTAAGCATAGAAAGCTTGACAAAATTCCAAGCAAGAAACAAAGACACAATCACAATACTTCAGCTTCAAACACCAGACAATTTACAACTGTATATTTTGTTATCCATGAATATCTCAGTTTGGATATCTTTGTTGTCAATTGCTACATATATTTATTGCCCTAAATTAATTTGTTTTATTGCTTTTACTTTGGTATACATGTTCTCTCCATTTGTAACAGTGTGGCAAGAAACATTGCTGAATTTTCCAAAATTTGGCTAAGAGTCAACATCGGTGTGTTTCATGGGGAGTTACTCTGCATGAGGTTTAGCTTGTTTCGTTGCTCAATTATATGCTGCTTACTTCATCAAAGATGTATTCCATCTTCACAGCACTACTCACGTGTTATCTTGCGTTCACCAGTGAGGGAAGTGCTTGTTGTTGCTGAGACCTCTTGGCATTTCTGCCAGCCAACTATATTTAAAGCCCACCTGTGCACTGGTGCAAGCCAGGGCTTACCCTTAGTTCCATAGTGTGAAAATGGCCAATAGAGGACAATTGGCACCCTATTATGTCGAAAGAGACCTGGGGCTCCTGGGTGTCCTGCTGGATGCAATGATAGAAATAAGGCCCATCTTCCTCACATCACACATTCCCCCTAAGCTTGTATCATCTGCAAATTTGGAAGTATTACACTTTGTCCCTAAATCCAAACCATCGATGTATATTCTGAACAGCTGGGGGCCAAGTACTGATCCTTTTGGTATCCCACAAGTCACAGCCTGTTAATGTGAGTGCTGATAGGTGACACTCACCTGGAGGAAGAACCACATATAGGCCCCCCGAAGTATCTTCTCAGGACACTACAGAGGTACCCAGCCCCTCTACCTCCACTTTGCCTGTGACTTCAACCCTGAGGAATATCATTTAGTGGAGGGTGAATTTGCAGGTAGTAAATATACTTTCAATGTGCTTGGGTCCTCGAGCTACAAATACTACCAGGGTTGATTGAACGTAATCAAGTTCAATTGGTTCCACTATCAGGCGAATTCCATCTGCCCCAGCTGCCATTGCTGGGATTGCACCTGTTTTAAATGGGAGGAAAAGGATAAAGAAAACCGTCTGAGCACAAGTAGTTGGCACAGTTGATTATAAACAGAATCTCACATCTGTAAGCATATTTTCATGTCACATAATCAGCTGCCTGTTTGACTGTCTTTTCAACTGCAGCTACAGGAATGAAAGTAGGGAGGCTTTACTTGCTTAATTTCACGTGGCATTAGAGTCTGCTCTGAATGGTTGACATTTTTTCCTTATTCTGCATACTAGCATAAAACATTGTCATGTTTGAAACTGGGAGCATCAGATGTTGTGAAGCCTTACACAGTTTGCAATGTTAACTTTTAAGACCATAAGACGTAGGAGCAGGGATAGGTCATTTAGCCCATCGAGTCTGCTCCGCTATTCAATGAGATTACGGCCAATTGGATAATCCTCAACTCCACTCTCCTGCCTTTTCCTTATAACCCTTGATTCCTTTTTGATTCAAAATCTGTCTGTCTCAGCCTTGAATGTACTTAATGACAGGCTCGGCAGCACTCTGTAGTAAAGAATTCCATAGATTCACTACCGTCTAAGAGAATAAATTCTTCCTCGTCTTCATTTAATGTGCGACCCCTTACACTGAGATGATGCCCTAGACTCTGTCCTAGATCCTCCCACAAGGAGAAACAAACTTTCTGCATCTACCCTGCCAAGACTGCCAAGAATCTTATATGCTTCAATAAAGTTGCCCCTCATTCTTGTATATTCCAGTGAGTAAAGAATGAACAAATAATTATCTGCATTTCAGTTGGCAACGAATAGGGACAGTTTTCCTTTCTAGAACCAAAACATTAACAGTTAATAAATAAGACCTCACTTAACCAAGTATTATTGGTTGTCAGATAAGTCCTGCTAGCTTGTTGGTCCAGATGCTGCTGCGATCCATCATGGTGAAGATGATACTACTTGTGATCTTCAACCTCATCTTCCTCCTTGGAAGTATGTTCCTTCTCGCAGCTCTTTGTCATCCATCACTCCCCCTCTTTGCCTGCTCCAGCTATCCAAAGCACAGCAAAGATTGGAAGGAACTCTGTCTGGAGCATACTACAATGAGCCCGTAAACCTGTGCAAGCAATAAATTGTCATCAGAATGAGACATTGAATGATCTATGAGAGCCTTTATGGAAGGTGTTGAATTGTATATATGCTTGTTAACAGGAAAATTGAACTATTGTGTTCTTGAAATTGAAAATCTTATTTTTCCATTCTTGCTGTATTTTCCCAACAGTATCAATTTTGTTCATCTTATTCAGGGATTGAGAAAATTCCACACTTAGTTCTTTTTAACAGTCATAAGTAGTTAGATTTTGTTGGAAATCAGCTATAAATTTTGATGAATTTCAAGGAGGGTTAATTTCTGTGATCCCTAGCAAGATTTAGATATTAAGACTATAAGATTATAAGACATCGGAGCAGAAGCAGGGTATTCAGTGCATTGTGTCTGCTCTGCCATTCAGTGAGATCATGGCTGACCTGATAATCCTTAACTCAATTTCCTGCCTGTTCCCCATACCCTTGATTCCCTCACTGATTAAAGATCTGTCTCTTTCAGCCTTGAATATACTAAACAACCGAACTTCTTTAGCCCTCTGTCGTAAAGAATTTCACAAATTCACTATGTTCAGAGAGAGGAAATTCCTTCTCACCTCTGTCCTAAATGTATGATTACTTATTCTGACATTCTGCCCTCAATTCTCCCACAAGGAGAAACAACCTTTCTGCATTTTCTCTGTTAAGTCATTCATGAATTTTGTATGTTTCATTCCTCTAAACTCCAATGAATACAAACCCAAACTACTCAACTTTTTCTCATAAGCCAGTCGCTCCATAACCACAATCAGCTTCATGAACCTTCTCTGTTTGCAATGCCAGTACATTATTTTTAGAAAAGGTATCCCAAAACTATTCATAGTATTCTCGCTGTGGTCTAACTAGTTCCATATATAGTTTTTTTTCAAAGACCTCCCTGTTTTTAAATTCTATTTATTTTGAAATAAAGACCAACATTCCATTTGTATTCCCTATTCCTTGCTGAATTGTATATTGTCTCTCAGGATTTATGCACAAGGACTGCCAAATCCTTCTGTGCTGTAGCTTTCTGCAGTCCTTCATTAAATTGAAACTCTGTACCTTTATTCTTCCTTCCAAAGTGCATTGCCTCACATTTTCCACATTCTATTCCATCTACCAAGTTTTTGCCCACTTGCTTAACCTATCTACATCCCTCTGTACAAGTATCAAATACACATTATCAAATAACTCTGAACACACAAATATATTACATTCACCACTTCTCCTTTATCCATTCCTCTTGTTACCTCCTCGAAGAACTTTAGTAAATTTGTCAGGCATGTTTTCCCCTTCGTGAAGCCATGACTCTGACTCTGCTTGATCATATAATTTATTTGTTAAATGCTGTGCTATAACATGCTTTATCATAGACACTAACAATTTTTGCAATAGTGTGTTAAGAATACTGGCCTATAGGTTCTCTTTTATTGTCTCATTCCCTTTTTAAAAAGGGTGTTGCTTGGCATTTCCTAATCCTCTCGGACTTTCAAGAATCTAATATTTCTTAAAAGATTATTACCAGTACATCAACTAAGTCTGTAGCTCCTTCTTTTAATATCATAGGATGCATCTCATCAGAGCCAGGAAAATTCAGCCACATTATTTTCCATAGCTCTTTCTTCTTGCGTGATGATTATTGTAATTATTTCTTATCCTCCTTTATCTGTTCACTATTTAGTATTTTTAGAATGCTATTCATATCTTCCTCTAGGAAGATTGATGCAAAGTATTTATTCAACTTCTTTGCAATTTCCTGATTCCCCTCTAATATTTCCCCAGCCTCATTCTGTAAGGGGCTTATGCCCACATTGGCTTTTTTCTTCCATTTTATATATTTAGAGAAATTGTTGTTATCTGTCTTGATATTATTTTAAAATTTGTCCTCAAAGTTTATCTTGTCTATCTTTAATATCTTTTGGGCCATTTTTGGTGGTTTTTGAAGCTTTCCCAAACCTCTGGCTTATCACTAAACTTTGCCACATTGAATGTTTCTTTCTTTAAGTTTGGTGCTATCAGTTACTTCCCACATAACAATGTTTGGTTCATTCCCTTCATTGAATCCTTCTTTTTCACTGGGATATTTAGTTGTTGTGAAGCATAAACAATTCTCCTAAACATCTGTCATTTCCTCAGCCACCTTTGTTGCTAAACTCCTTTCCCAATCTAGTGCAGGAAACTTATCCCCTCATTTCTTTGTAATTACTCTAATTTAAGTTTTACAAAAGTTGTTTCTAAAACAAACTGTTTCTTCTCAAACTGAATGCTAAATTCCAAAATATTATGATCATTGTTTCCTGGAGGATCTTTTCTTCTGATGTCATTTGTTAAACATGCTTCAATACACATCACCATAGCCAAAATAGCCTGAACCCTGGTTGGATTCACAATGTAATTTTCCAGGAAACTGTTCTGAATGCATTCTATGAATTCTTCCTCACTGCTACCTCTGCCAATCTGATTTTTCCAATTTACATGAAGATTGATGTATTGCCTTTTTCACGTGGTCTTGTTATGACCAGAATTATTCTCAGTCCTACCAAAATGATACTGTTAAGGGGACCTGTACGTTGCTCCTACCAGTGTCTTCTTCCCCTTTCTAATTCATACCTCCACCAGATATATTTTACATCTTTCATCCAAGATCATTCTTGCCAGTGTACTTAATTCTACCTTATACTAACAATCCTATCCCACCACCCTCTCCTTCCTGCCTAACTTTTCCAAAAACCACACACCCCGAACTTTTAGTTCTCAGCTTTGATCCCCTTGTAACCATTTCTCAGTAATGGCTATAAGACCATAGCTACAAACTTGTAATTGTGCCATTAATTCTTTATTTTAATCTGAATGCTACACGCTTTCAAGTATAGAGACATTATTTTTGCCTTTTTACTATTTTTTTCTTCCTTTGATCCAAATACTGTTGTTTTTCTATGTTTGTAGACTATGTCCCTTCTTGTCCCACTCTGGTTATCATTATACAAATAGCTGTCCTGTAATGCTATAATATCCTCTTGCTTTCTAAGCCTACAAGTTCTCATTCTAAACCACCATTCTGAAGAAGGATCACTGGATCCAAAATATTTACTCTTCTTTCTCTCCATAGATGCTACCAGACCTGCTGAGATTTTCCAATAATTTTTGATTTTGTTTCTGACTACATCCTGCTGCCTCTAGCATCTGAGCATCTGTCTGCCTCCATTAAGAGGTTGCCATGAAGAGCCAGGTTCAATACTCATAGGGTATGCTGGTAATACACACAGATCTGCACTACCATGAGCAGCAATGGCAAGGTAACAAAGACAAGGGTTTGACGTCACTCGAGGTTCTCCTTCCTCACAATGACACAGTGCAATGTCAGTAGGCACACAGTTAGATGAAGACCCACATAAAGGACCCCCATATTCTCCTCTCATGACACTCCAGATGTGGCACAGCCTTCCACCCCAAGCCTGCCTGTGGCCCTCTGCTCTTTGGGAGTTCAAGTCGAGGAAGGTCCACATGCTTCTGGGCAGGATGCACTCAGCATGTTTGGGCCCTCTAGGTACAGATGTCCACACTGCTGCTCTATCAAAACCCCAAGGCCACAAGATCTCTCCACCCCAGGTGTGAAGCCCAAGATGAAATTGAGACTTAAGGGGAGAGAAAGAAAGTGGTTGAGTTTCCGAGAGTATATCAGTCTCACAGTTGAAATGTCATTGAAAATACATTCTCACATTTGTCAATGTACGTTCACTTTTCATCAGCAACTCTTAACAGCAACTACAAGAAGGAAAGTTTAGAGGGTAGACATCCATATCGCTACTCAAGATTTTCTGGGCCAAGGTATGAGGTAGGCACCACAGAATGGTGATGTGACCTTGGAAAGTCTATTCTAACTTCAAGTAATGCTGATCTTGTTAATGTTGATCTTGCTTTGTGAACCTCCTGTACAGTGTAACCCGTATTCCTCACTATGTCTAAGCACCCTATGATCTGTATGTCCTTACTTACTATGATCTGCCTGTACTGCTCTCAAACAAAGCATTTTATTCTACATTAGTACATGTGACTACAATAAACTAAATCAGATCAAGTCATTGCTACTTTGGCAACTAGGATTAAATTTCCAGTCGTCAAAACATTCCTTATCCTTAGGGCCATGCAATGGTTCACAGTACCAAGGACCTGGGTTTGATTCCACCCTCAGACAACTGGCCGTGTGGAGTTTTCACATTCTCCCTGTGTCTACATGGGTGTCTTTCAGGTGCTTCAGTTACCTCCCACAGATATGCGGGTTAGGAATTGGCCATGCTAAGTTGCCCAGACATGTGCTGGCTAAGTAATTTAACAATGGGAAATGCAAGGTTACAGGGATAGGGTGGGGGACGTAGGTCTGGGTGGGATGGACTCAATGGGCTGAATGGCCTGTTTCCATACTGTATGGATTCTATGTGTTGCAGCCACTTGATTTGTAATGTTTCATGATGTGGTCAAAAGTGCATGGGGCAAGATTTTCTGCACACCATTGGTCAATGTGTAAGGTTCATACATAGCATTTTGCGATTACGGGTTTGTTTCACCTGTACTGTGTAAGTGTCTGCTTAAGGATTTTGCCATTTGAAGGATCTCACATTGTCCATAGGTGGAACCCTCTCTCTCAATTGCTCATTTGTCATTTGGTAGAACATGGATGAAACCAAAAGTCATTCTTCACTGTGTGAGTCACAGACTCAGCCTCTCTTGTTCTGAAGAAGGGTCACTGGACTCGAAATGTTAACTTTGTTTTATCTCCACAGATGCTGGTAGACCTGTGAATTTCTCCAGCAATTTCTGTTTTGTTTCAAATCTTCAGTGTCTGCAGTTCTTTTCTTTTTAATTTTTCTGTTTATTTTTCTGTCCATCGCATCATCTTAACCTCTGAACCACAGGCATTTTACATCATAATGTCAAACAGTATTGTCTAGAGGTCTGACCATGGTCCACTCTGCAGGCTGTGGTGTATACTCCCGACATTCACTACCCCAAATGGCTGACTAACCGTGGCCATGCGGAGACTGACTGCACTAAAATGCCTTGATTGACAGGTATATCTCTTGGGTTGACCAAGCACTATTCTCCTTATACTTTGCAACATGACTATTGGTTGATGCACACGCAGCAGTGTGCTCCATAAGCTGTTGGCTCAAGGTATTGGTGTGAGATTGATGTAGTACGGTGTAGTAGAACAACATGCTCTTGGCTAATGATTGTTGACAACTATGACAAGCTACCTGGCTTTGTGTATGCAATAAAAGGCAAGTCAAGACAGAAGCATTGCAACCTTTTAAGCTATGGCTAAGGGGGGCAAAATAAATAAGGCAAAGCAAGGCAGAGATTCTGTGAGTATCTAACCAGGTGCAAAGTGAGTGAGCGCAAAGACAGCAAGCAAGAACTGCTGAATTGCACACTTGTCCAATTTATGAGTTGAGTGCCTGGCTCTGTATGCAAAGTGTCCTGGCAGCAGCAATACAATTGTAGGTGCTGGTATACTCCAAAATGCAACATTGACCATTTTTTAAGGTGATTGAAGATGTGCTATGATGATGTTGCACGCTGGTATGTGTCCAATGCCAATGTCCAAAGATGGGTGCTGCATGTGGTTACTGCCCTGAGATTTTTGGTGACTGCAGTCTAAGCTGGAGAGTTGGAGGAGCAAGCAGCAAACTGGAGTCACCAGGTAATTGCTCTTATTTATATATCAGGAATTGTCATTATCTAGAAGAGCAGGAAATAGTAACTGAGGCGAGATTAGCTAATTATGAGTTATAAATGGATGCAAAAGGCCTCTTGCCATTCACAGAAGAGATTCTCATCTCATTTTTCAACACTTTTACTCCTTGATCAGATGGGCCAATGGTCCGAGGAGTGGCAAATAGAGTTAAATCCAAATAAATGTGAGATGTGAGATTTTGGTAAGACAAATCAGGGCAGTACTTATACACTTAATGGTAATATTCTGAGGAGTGTTTCCAAACAAAGAGACCTTGGAGAGGAGGCTCATAGTTCCTTGAAAATTGAGTCGCAGGTAGTTTGGTACATTTGCCTTTATTGGTCAGTGCATTGAGCATAGGAGTTGGGAGGTCATGTTGTGGCTGTACAGGACATTGGTTAGACCAACTTTAAAATACTGCATTCAAGTCTAGTCTTCCTGCTGTAGGAAGAATGTTGTTAAACTTTAAATGGTTCAGAAAAGATTTACAAGGATGTTGCCAGGACTGGAAGGTTTGAGCTATAGGGAGAGGCTGAATAGCTATTTTCCCTGGAGCACCATAGGCTAAGGGATGACCTTATAGAAGTTTATAAAATCATAAAAGACAAGGAAGAGTTAATAGTAAAGGTCTTTTCCCCCAAGGTAGGGAAGTCCAAACTTGAGGGCATATATTTCAGGTGAGAGGGGATAGATTTAAAAGGAACCTAAAGAGTAACTTTTTCAAGCAGAGGGTAGTTTGTGCGTGGAATGAACTACCAGAGGAAGTGGCAGAGGCTGGTACAATTACAACATTTAAAAGGCGTCTGGATCGGTATATAAATAGGAAGGGCTTAGAGGGATATGGGGCAAATGCTGGCAAATGGGACTAAATTAATTTAGGATGCCTGGTCAACATGGATGAGTTGTACATCTGTGTGACTCTATGACTTGGTTGGAGAATGGGATAGCTTACTTTTAATATCAAGACACTCATTACTGCCAATCTCACCTTACTGTCTCACAAATGCCCACATCTTTGAGGAGCTAGTAAGATTCTGTCCCATGTGACTAATCCTCCTTGCAGTGAAGAACTATTGTGCTAGATGTGCCCCAGTGCTCTCAGGTTATTTTTGGTACATTTCATGATTGTTATCATACAACAATGACAACCACCTTTTTAAAGCCAGATGTGACTCTCTAACTTGTGGAGAGTTATTAGACCTTCAGATTTTCTAGGCTCCTTGATGCAACACTCAGTCAAATGATGCCTTGATGCCAAGGATGGTCACTCTATCCTCATTTCTTGTGTTCAGCAATTCCTTTTCATTGTTTTGATTAAGATTGTAATGAGGTGAGTAAATACTTGGACTCTAGGGAACCCAAACTAAGTGTCAGTATGCAAGTTAATGCTGAGTAAATGTCTCATGATGGCAGTGACAACAACACTTTCCATTACTTTGTTGATGATCAGGAGTAGACTAATGGGATGCTGATTGGCTCTGTTTTGATTTGCCATGCTATTATGCACAGGACATGCCTGGGCAACTCTCTATGTTGTCAGGTAGATGCCAGTGTTATTTACGAGAACAGCTTGGTAAGGGTGTGGTTAGTTCTGGAGTACAAGTTTTCAGTAGTATTGCTGGAATATTATCAGGTTTATACCCATTACAGTATCCAGTGTCTTCAGCCATTTCTTGATATTACACTGAAATAATTGCATTGGTTGAAGATTAACATCTGTGATTCTGAGAACTTCAGGAGGAAGCCAAGATGGGTGATCTAATGCTTGACCTCAGAGAGTTGTGGATAACAGGACGTTGCATTAATTTAAGAAATAGATAAATGAATTTTTAATTATAATTATTTGAAGGGTTGTGGAGAACGGGCGGGAAAATGGAGGGCTAAGATGAGATCAGCCATGATTATATTAAATGGTGGAGCAGGTTTGAAAGGCTGAATTGCTTCTCCTGCTCCTATTTTTCATGTTATTGATATTTATTATTGCTGGGTGCTCCTCCTAATATGCCCTCTGCATGCTTTATTGAACTATAGTTAATGTTCAAGCTTGGTGGTAATGGTGAGATGACAGTATGGCAGGTTTTACAGGTTGTGGTTGAATGCAACTTTGCTGCTGTTGATGGCTCTCAAAACTTCATAATGAAAGGTTTGATCTTAAGAATAAACTTTATGAAAATAACTACAAAACATTTCGTAATGCAATTCATATTCATCCTTAAAGAATGGTTTTATCGCAAGGATAGCCAGATGTAAGATATTAAATTACAAAATCACCTAACTTGATGCTGAAGGAGAAACAAAGAAGAAGGGCAGCATGGTGACTCAGTCATCAGCACTGTTGCTTCTCAGTGTGTGGGTTTCTGCTGGGTGCACCAGTTTCTTCCTACATATGCAGGTTAGATAGATTGGCCATGCTAAATTGCCTATTGGCTAGGTGAATTAACTCTGGTAAATCCAGTGATAGAGTAGAGGGTTGTGATGCTCTTCAGAGGGTCAGTGCAAACTCTACAGGCCACATAATCTCTTTCCACACTGTAGGGATTGCATAAAGAAGTTGGTTATGGTTTTTACTAACCTTGTTGACGTTTTCAAATCACAACGACAAATAGGTCCTCAAAGGCCTGCAGCATCTAGGTCTTTGCAACAGATTTAGCTACTTCATGGAAAATTGCTTATAAAAGGTTTGACTGTGATTGGCAGAGACAAAGGCAAAATTAATACTAATCTGATTCAAAAGGGTATTAAATGAAGTGATCCCTTTTTTATAGGTCAAACCAGATGAAAGGGCAGATTTCCTTCTCTAAAAGACATAATGATCCAGATCATATTTTTATAACAGTTGAATAGTTTCAGTTACTGTTATTGGAGTAGCTTTTATTTTTTAGTAATTGGTCTAATTTATCTGCTTTGATGGGATTTGAATCTATACCTCAGTAACATGGGCATTTGTATTACTATTGCTAAAATGTAAAAATATTTTCCACACGACCTTTTGGATCTTTTCCTCCAACCTTACAGGTTTCACTAATTGGAGCATGTAGTTTGCATGTTCTGCTCAGAACAACATTAAATATGCAGTGTGATGCTTTATATGTGGCAGGACTTTGATCTACATGAAATCATAGCGTTCTTAATTCAGAAGTGCATACCCAAGCCAGTGACAGGGCCCCAGAAAATTGTAAGTACTCTGGACACAGGATATCAATTCAGTAACTGCATCTACATTTCCACTTTTGCCCCATTTGCACCAGAGAAAGTGAGTAAGAGTTGCTATGGAAATGCGTTTTGCTTACAAACAGTAATAGCATTAACATTTCATTATGTGATCCCATGAAACTCAGAATTAGAAACACCACAGATTACATTGATATGTAAGGTTTTACTTTGGAGAAATAATGTGGAATTCTAATGTTAATAGTTCAATTGTATATTTTACAATAAGTGTTCTATTTTCCATAAGGCTGAGAGTGTTGCAATATCTAACTTAATATTTAAATTGCATTATCAATAATGTGGAACTATTAAGTTTATGAATTCCATTCGGGAAGATCACATTGAATTATGTTGCTTGTGATGTGTATGTTAAAATGGCTTTATATATCCATACTAGGTTATTGAAGAAATTCTGGGAGGAAAATGGATTGGCTACAATCAGCGAATGTTCCTTGGATATGGTAGAGATGATCGAAGAATGAAGAATAGTATATGTCATAACCCTGTATAAGAAAGAGGAGAGGGATGAACCCTGCAACCACATGCCAATCAGCATAACATCATGAAGGCAAATCTTTTGAAGACAATGTACAGGGAAAAATATTTTGTAAAAGTATGATCTAATCAACAAAAGTCAGCAAGGATTTGTTAAAGGCAAATTCTATTTGATTAATTTAATTTAATTCTTAAAGAAAGGGTTGATGTGGATAATGATGTATATTTGGACTTGACAAAGTTATTTTTTGACAAGGCCCTCCATCATAGAATTGTTAGCCAAACTAAAGCACACTGAATTAAAGGAGGTTAGAAGAAAGGGGGAAAAGGCTAAGAGACAGAAAGTAGAAAGTAGATAAAACTGTTGCTTTTTTGACTTGCAAATATACAGTGGTAATAGGAGTCAACATTACGACCATTGTTCTTTTTAATGTAAATTTATGACTCAGACTTGGATGTACAACGCGTAATTTAAAAGTCTGTAGATATTGTAAAACTTGAAAATGTGGCAAGTAATAATTCCCATTTAACACTGACAGAATTAAAGAGGACATAGAAGACAGGTAAAATGGGTAGAGTCAAAGCAAATTTAATCCAGAGAAGTGTGAAGTACCATCTTGGTTGCATGTACACAAACCTTTGAAGGTAACTGGGCATGTTGAAAAGTTGTTACAGTGAGACATTGACTTTATGAATAAGAGAAGAGTACATTAAAACAACAAAATAATGTTTTAACATTTGCAAGCTATTGGGGTGTCATCACTTGGAGTCTTACGCTCAATTTTGGGTATTATACTTTCAGAAGGATGTGGAAAACTTTGGAGAGGTTACCATAGGAATGTAGGAACAGCAGAAGATAATTTAGCCCCTAATCTTGATCACCCTTTTCATTAGAAGCAATGAGGATCTTCCTTTATCAGGCAAAATTATATAATGGGTTATTCTTCAAGTTCTCTTTAAAGTACAGAATATAAGGACATTTGATAATAGCATTCAGAACCATGAATGATTTTAGTAGAGCAGAAAAAGAAAAAAAATAATATCCAGTGATTAATGGTCCAGTAACCAGAAAAAGCAAAATCATGCCATGAAGAAACATATTTATACAAACAATTTCATAGAATCCCTAGAGTGTTCAAGCATGCCATTCAGCCCAGTGAGTCCACACCAACCCTCGAAACAGCACCCACCCAGACCCACACCACATAACCTTGCATTTTCCCGTGGATAATCCACCAAGCCTGCACATCCCTTTATACTGTGGATAGTTTATCATGGTCAATCCACCTAAGCTGCACATCTTTGGAGTGTGGGAGGAAACCAGAGCACCTGATGGAAACCCACACTGACATGGGGAGAATGTACAGATTCCACATAGACAGTCACCTGAGGGTGGAATTGAACCTTGGTCCCTGGCACTGTGAGGTAGTAGTGCTAACCAATGGGCCAATGTGCTGCCCCATTTTGGATGTGATTTTAAGAGGCATAATTGGTAAATTTGTGGATGACTCTAAAATTAGTGGTATAGTGGACAATGAAGAAGGCATTCTATGAGTAGAACAGGATCTTAATCAAATGGGCCAGTGGGCTGAGGAATGGCAGATGGAGTTTAATACAGATAAATGCAAAGTGTTGCACTGTAGTAAAACAAACCAGGGCAGGACTTGCACACTTAATGGTAGGGCCCTGGGGAGTGTGGTCAAACAGAGCAACGTAGGGGTGGAGGTATACAGTTCCTGAAAGTGGTGCCGCTGTAGACAGGGTGGTGAAGAAGGCTTTTGCCTCACTTGTCTTCGTCAGTCAGAGTATTGAGTACAGGAGTTAGGATATCATGTTACAGCTATACAAAACACTGGTAAGGCCACTTTTGAGTACTGCATACAATCTAGCATCTGCAGTTCCTACAATTCAGGTCATCCAGCTATGGGAAGGATGTTATTAAACTGGAGAGGATGCAAAAAAGATCTTTAAGGATGTTACTGTGACTGGAAGGTTTGAGTTATAAGGACAAGTTGGATAGGCTGGGACCATTTTTCCCTGAAGCGTAGGAAGCTGAGGATTGACATTGTAGGGATTTATACAATTATGAGGATCATAAAAAAGATGAATAGCCAAGATCTTTTCTCCAAGGTAGGGGAGTCCAAAACCAGCGGGCATACATTAAGGTGAGAGAGGAAAGATTTAAAAGGGACCTGAGGGGCAACTCTTTCATATAGAGGACAGTGCAATATGGAACGAACTGCCAGAGGAAGTAGCAGAGGTGGGTGAAATAACAACATTTAAAAGACATGGATAGGAAAGATTTAGAGAGATATGGGCCAAATGCAGGCAAATGGGACCAGTTCAGTTTAGGAAACCTGGTTGGCATGAATGAGTTGTGCCAAAGAGCCTGTTTCCATGCTGTATGACTCTATAATTCTACATTTTTAAATAATGAGGTGCTTTGATCAGGAATGCTGTGCCTGAATGCATACAACAAGCATATTCAGTAATAATTGTCATTCTTCAAGGGGATGGCAAGCTGGAAATCAAGCCCTGTTGTTTCCAGAGTCATCATAAAACTTAAAACTTTTTAGAACTACCTTAGGATTCCTCAATTTACCTGTCTTAAAGATTCAGGTTGACACAAAACACAAACTGGGTTTCTGCACTTAACAAAAAAAAAATTACTATTTATTTCAAGTAGATTGACTCTAGGTACAGGCATATAACTCTACTAAATATCTCTTCTGATAAAATGGCAGTCGTGTAGAGCTTCTGAGCCTAGGATTTGTCTTCTCCATCCACTTTTCCTTTTGTTTCTTTTCTTATTTTTCTCTCTCGATTTTTTCTCTTCTATTTTGTTTTACTTACTTCTTGATGCATCAACAAGGTGGCCCTGAAGCAGACTCATTGCGGTGGCAAAGTTGCATTGGCCCAGATTGGCACCCAGCAGCATCAGTGCAGTCTGCATTGGCAAGGTCCCACGAGGACTTATAGTGGCAAGGGCATCGGTGGAGGCAAGATGGTGCCAAAGAATAGCGACTTTTTTTCCAGCAATGCGGTGAAGAGGACATGTGCTAGATCGCCAGGTCGATGGCCCATGATGGAGCACTTAACAAGAAAGACTGTAAAGTTGGATACTTCCTTTATTTCTTCTTTTTACTGTCTTTATATTCTATGTTTTGGTTTACCTTTGTGTTTTAAGATGACGCTGAAGAGTGGTAACAGTATACAACATTGTTCACTGTATTTTGTAACAAGATACATGTGATAATAAATAAATCAAATGAATCAAACATGTACACACAAAGACACAGTCACACACAGACGTGCACAGATACTAATTGCACATAGATACAAACATGGGATAAAAAATGGCTGTTATGGATGAAAGGAAAGACTGGAAAGGCAGTTCATGAGATGATTCTTATGATTCTTGCACTTGTCAGCGCACCAATTTTGGTTGTCATTCTCTGGTTGCTTTGACTGGTTTGCAAGGTCTTTGACTAATCAATTAACAATCACAGATTACAGGAGCTGCTAAAGGATAGGTAAATTGGTTTTCTTCAGGCTTCTCTGTAGTAAGTAGAGAGAGCTCCTTAGCTAGTGGACAGCTGACAACATCTCTGTACCTTGCTCATGGTCCAGAGGTGTTCAGCTATTTGAGAAGCAATTTGGATAGTTTTAGGTAGGCGGAAAACTTTAGTCATTGATATTGGTTCAGTAGTCCACAGATCAATCAGCTAATTATACCAACCAAAGCTCCATTTAGACATCCCTCTTGGATCCGGTTTGAAAGCAAATTAACCATTGCTTGAACAAACAGCTGTGTAAATAGTTATGAGTGTCAAGTCACTTTGCTTTTAAAACACGCAGCAATCCTCTAACAATCCTTGGTTTTTATAACAGTTCTTTCTTATTTCAATTGACAGAAATACAGAAAAGAAAAGACAGAGTATTTTATCACATTGAAAGCACTTCAAGTTAAAATGACATGAGGGCAATGGTGGACGATCAGGAGAATGGGATTCATTAGAAAACTTTGACAAAGAGCCACCATAACTAAAATGGGTTGAATAGGTTCTTTTTTTTTCTACTATGCCATATGGGAAACTTTAACAGGCAAAAATAGATAGATTTACATTGGGTAGGAATAAACAGGAGGAGAACACCCCTATCTACATCAACAGATCTGAGGTCGAGAGAGTGGACAGTGTTAAGTTCCTCAGAGTGACAATAACCAACAACCTGTCCTGGACTTCCCACATAGATATGACTGTCGAAAAGGCACAACAACACCTCTTCTTCTTCAGGCAGCTCAAGAAATTTGGCGTGTCCATAAGGACCATCACCAACTTCTACAGATGCACCATTGAAAGCAAACTGTCCGGGTGCATAACGGCCTGGTATGGTAACTGCTCTGCCCAGGACCATAAGAAACTACGGAAGGTAATGAGCACAGCCCAGTCCATCATGGAAGCCAAACTTCCATCCATGGACTCCATTTACACGGCACGCTGCCATGGAAAGGCTGCCAACATCATCAAAGACCCATCGCACCCCGGTAATGACCTCATTAACTCTTCATCAGGCAGAGGATACAGATGCCTGAACACATGCATGAACAGGTTCAGGTTCAGCTTCTTCTCAGTCATTATTAGAATAATGAATGGACTCTCCAGCCTCAAATAATGCTGATCTTGCTAATGTTGATATCACCTAGTGCACACTCTGTGCAATGCAACCTGTATGCCTCTGTCTAAGTCTTTTTGATCTTTGCGTACTGTGATCTGCCTGTACTGCTCGTAAACAAAGCTTTTCACTGTACTTTGGTACATGTGACAATCAATCAATCAATCAATCACAGTACAAATAATGTCATATGTGAATGAAACCTACCCGAAAGCTGTTGATTTTCATTTGTTAATGGAGGTGTAATAGGAGCAGATGACAGATCATCTCCTAGATTGTGAGTCATCCATGTAAATATTCTGATGAACTGCATGCTTCAGATTTTATCTGTGCTTCAAGATTCACATTGGCTGGTCTGCCAGGAAACTCAACAGCTAAATGGAGGTGAGCATTGCTACTTGGAAGAAGTTAGTGGATTTTCAGCACTGCCTTTGGGCCAAGAAATGCAGGAATACTTTCCCCAAGTCACAGAGCAATGTGTTTACCTCACGAGCAATGGAACATAATCCTCCATTACCACCTACTGTTCCTCGCCATGATCACCAACCCATATCTGTCTCTCTAATCTCTCTCCCAACCTCATTTGTTTCTTTCCAATACCCTTCAACTTTTCATCCACCTCCCCTCCCCAAATTTCCCTCTTCTAATTCTTATTTACCCAGTGTTCATCTACTCCTGTATCCCTGAATCACCCACTACTCTCCAAATAATACTGTATTCTTTGACACTTCCTGGCCACTGTTTTTGAAACACAAACCTGTCTGAAGAAGGGTTCCGACCCGAAACGTCAGCTTTCCTGCTCCTCTGATGCTGCCTGGCCTGCTGTGTTCCTTCAGCTCCACACTGTGTTATCTCTGACTCCAGCATTGGCAGTTCTAACTATCTCTGATCCTGACTCCTGATGTTCTATAATATTCCCTGCCCAACTGGAATGTCAATTAAGTTAGTATCTGGATAGAAAACCTTTGAAGAAAACTTCAAACACCATAAAATTAATTTTCCACATCATTCTGGAACTCCTCCCTGGTTTGGAAATCCCATACCAGTAAATATTAGGCCTATAAAGCTTGTGATCTGTGCTTGAGGTCACATTGGCTTGTGAAATGTGTAATCATCATTCTACAAAGTAATGATTAGTACACCATATCTAAACAAACTGTAACATTTTTAATGTACAGTGGATCACACAAGATTGCAAGGCTTGTAATTTAGACTAACAGAGGAACTGACAAATTAGCCTCAAACTGCTTTCTTTCAAATTTAGATGTCTTTAAGTTTGTTGCAGGTTTCTGCTGTTTTGAGAGCTGGTGAGAATATCACATTTTAATAAGATATGTTGTAGTAATCACCAGAATTAGCAACCATAGGAGATAAGTACTGCAGGTATTTGCAGAAAAAATTGTTTCAGGCATAAACTACAAAATGACTAATTTAAGATAAAACCACACAGTTATTAACAGCTGAATTGTTTAGCCATTTATTAGGGCATCTCCTGAAACTATCCATTGCATTACAATGTAATTTTAACATTGGTTTTGGCCAATGTAATGCAGTACGAAAGAGAGCAATTGTGCAAATGCTATTTCACTAATAAAAATGAAAGAGGGTCAATTTACTCTTGGACGTTCTGAAAAGAAGACAAGGGTAAATTGCACAATGACAACTGGCATTCTCCATCATGTATCGCAATTGTTTCTTACATTCAGCCAACCGATATAAAAATGACCCCAAGAACCTCCAGGCTTTCACTGATGTGATGGATCAATGGTAACTTTTTTGTGGCTGTTTTAAAAATAATGCTTGGGGCTAGAGTACCACTTTGAATTCTGCTGATGTGTATAGTTACCCTTGTGCTCCAGTAACAGACACCTGCAATGTAACTGACAGAGCCCAGTTGCAAATCTATAACGTTTCTGGCCATGATTAATCTGATAAATAATAAATATATCAATCTAGTCTTTCAGACAAGGACAAATTTGTACCAGCAGGGAAGCATGAGTCCTCTTTTACAACAGCCTGTAGTGGCTGAATTAATTATTTAATGCTTAATTCTTCAGGAAATGAGAAAGTTTTGATTAATGTTGTCTGGGTGTCAGTTCTCAGTTGTTTGATATGTGTCAGATAATTTTCTCCTTGCAGTTGCTCCAGAGGACCTGGAGGCTACTGTCAATGGGATCAGAAGATGAAGTTCTTGAGATTAATTGAAGTGAAAATTAAGCGAAATGTTCTGTAAACCTCTACCATGGATAACATTTCACATGCTAAATTTAGTTGTATTTTGTAATGTTAGCCTCTGTATGCCCTTCTTTCAAACATTTATTTTTAATGCTGTAAGAAATCATAACAGTTTTCTTCCATTAGAAATTGTAACATGTAGTATAAAATGCATATTGTATCTAAGACGCAAGTTTGTGTAACCATAATTATTGTGTGTAATTGTGGAAGAACAAACATTTTCTCTTTAATGCATGATTGGTTTCCTCCTCTTTTACACATTCATCTGGAGGCATATGGACATGGGAGATGTGTACCAGTGCGTACAGTCATTTTAATGCTTTTTAACAAAATATTTGCAATCAGACAAATGTTTGTGAGTGCTTAATGAAATAACATTTATTTTGGCTAGACTCTACTAGTTAATGAATAATGAGGTGTTAAACTGACCTGTTTGGATGAACATTTGAGAAAGCATTCAGAAAGGTGAAACCAGGAATCCCTGAGTCACTTCTTAAGTGTTTGTCAAGTGTATGAACTGAAACATTACACACAAAGTAAAAATGATACTGGAACAATTACTTTCATCAGAAAAATAAATGATGGACAGCACAACAGTGAACACACACACGTACACCCACAATAATGTTCAAAGGCTGAATTTATTAACGTTTAAATATACTATTCTGTTACACCACTTGTATCTTTTAACTCATTTAAATGCAACTGTTCTTTCAACTGGTAGGAATGAAACAGTCCAAATATAAACACCATGATATTATGAATTTGGCATCTGTATTATTGTACGAATCACAGCATTTTTATCCTTTCGCTTTATTTCATTGGAGGATCTTTTCCTAATATTTGCATGCATGAACTTTGATGGAAGTCATAAATATAGGAAGAATATAGAATCAGCATAGGAAGTTATAGTCATCAGTGGCAGTGATGTTCTTGATGAAACGATGACTGCCATTGTCTCAGATAAAGCATATAGTTCGGTTAACTAGAAATGTTGCTCCTATTTTCAGGACAGGTACTATGAGCTCACTGTTCGAGCCCCTGCATACTCACCTGAATAACTGATAGAAAGCCATGAGGTCTTAAAACACAAAGTGGGTTTTACTCACATTATGTCTGAAATGATTAAAAAAATCTTCCTATTTAGCCAGCCACCTGCTGGATGCAAGCAGCCAGTATTTCCCAAACCATAATGGATGTAAATGGGGGCAATGGTCTTTAACAGCCAATTTGGAAACAAAAAGGGACAAATGTTTTAGAGACAGTAGGAACTGCAGATGCTGGAGAATCTGAGACAACAAGGTGCAGAGCTGGATGAACACAGCAGGCCAAGCAGCATCATAGGAGCAGAAAGGCTGACGTTTCGGGCCGAGACCCTTCATCAACTGGTGCATTCTTACAGCTACTGAATTTGTGCTTGTGATATAACAAGTATCATTTTTTAACTAAAATTCATAAGGAACTCCTTACAATTGATTTGGATGTACTTTCTCAAACTATAGTTTATCACTGTCTAAAAGCAGAATACTCACATAGCATGATTGTTTAAATGTAATACTGTTCTGATTGTCTTTTCTATATTTCAGTGAATTTTATTTAAAATCGCCTTCTAACATGCAAAAAGTACAACTTTATTTTTCTAGAAAAACACTTCAAATGGTATTCTGTTCTTGTGCTTTTCAAAGCTTTTAAAAAAAGCCACACCTGCATATTAAGAAATAATTTATGAGTGAACCTTCCTATTTTAATTACTAGTCAATACTTCCTTTATATTTACATGAGTAACAATTTAAATTAAATAGTGAGAATTATTTTTTCTTAAATAATATTTAAAGCCAAGTTGTAGTTGACAATAAAATAAATAATTGCTCTGATATGTTTTGCTTATTGTCATGTTTGCCATGGTATCAAAGGTACATTAATATTCTGGCACCCTCAAGAGCCGTACACCACAGGGCGCTGATCTGATTGTACAGAACAACCCAAACAAAATCTCTTCTGTCCCAAATAATAATTTTCGTTTACCAAAAATTTTTTCTGTTTGCAATGGAGTATCATGTGGTGACTGACAGAATGCTTTGTCCAATACAGCTTTGCTGGTTGTAACAAGCATCAAGACATTAGACTAAACAAAAGCTGAATTGGCGGCATCATCAATCACGGGGGTTGACAGTCGATTTCAGTTTGTTTGTTACACTCTGCATAATAAGTGATTGGATCAGGTTTAATTAGATATTGGGTAATCAATCATTGCCAACAAGGCACACAGCTTGGGACTCCGCAGCCGTACAGCAAAAAAAATTAAAGCAAATCCCTTAAGAAACTCCATGCACATGTGGTACAGTTAAAAAAAATCAGGAGAGCTGAGTGAGATCCCACATCATTGCCATGAAACAGCAGCCAGCATTGATGAGACAGTGTTACAAGTTTACAACAGTTGCCGACTAATGTTTGATCAGTGATAAAATATGCCAAGGTGACAACATCTTGCTGCCCTGCATATCGGAGACGAGAGCATTAAAAATGCAGTGAGGTTTGAACTGACCCAGAAGGTCTTCTGTTCCCTCAAGATACAAGAGAAAGGGGCAAATTTACAGGGTGTCAAGAAAATATCCATTTGTGTTAACTGTTCAAAAACCAGAAAAATATCCTTTATTTATGTCACAATGTCCATAAATGGTGAGTAAGTTATCACAGAGAATTAAGAAAAATTGAGCAAGGAGAAAGGGCACACTGAAGCTATCTGAGAATAAGCAAAACAGTATCAGCTGTGACTGGCATTAGGCCATGTTTTGGAAATTATTCCATGATGGAAGTTGTTTACTTCCTCCAAAAAGCTTTTTACAATAAAGCTGGCAGCTTGGGCATGCCAAACTGATTCTCTGAGTAAATGTCACCTGTCTGACTGTGACTCGTCAATCCTATAAGATGCATTCGGGTATAACACCTCTCAGGAACATGCTCTGGCAGCCATATTGTTTGGAAAATGGGCCAGCTCCATCTGACTGTTCTCATAAATGTTTATGAAACAGCATGCCTGCCAACTTACATAAAGCAGCCGCGCACAGTAATTGACTTTTCAATAATATTGTGATAAGGTTTCTCATAATAATTGAACCGTAAGATTTTTTAAACTAATATTGAAACAGCTAGGTACTGCTGGTCTAGTCATGTGAATTAAAATCTTAAGATGGCCCCATGAGTAGGTAAAGTGAGACTATCAGCCTGGTCATAGAAAACCCAAGAGTCTGAAGGATTTAGTTTTGGCTTGGTAGAAAACAAAAGCAAATAATTATTTTTAAATAACATAATGTAAAAAAAAAACGAATAATTAAATAATGTTGAAATTTCAGGAAAGGAAATATCTATATTTCAATACTGAAAATTGTCAGAAAATTAAAGAAACATGGCACACAATACATGGCCCATGATATTCACTTTAAAATGTCTCACCATGAGAAAGAAGTGTTTCTTAAATATTTAATTCATTTTAATATTAATTTTCTAAATGGGTGTTTCATTTGCATATTCAGTTTCTTTTTCTATTTGCCACATTCTGTTCAGTAATATCAATGCAGTTCTGGGATCTGCCAACAGAAAATGCACTTTAATGCATGAAGTATATTCATTTTCTTTTTTTCCATATTCCCCTGTCTGGCAACCTTGCCAAGAATTGACAAACTTCAGTCCCAGCAGCAAGGGGCTGGCTCAAGTGACATGTAACCCTGGGGCTCAAAATTGTAACCATCTGCTTGGAAGGCAAACACTTTAATGACTGGTACTATCAAACCATTACCTTTGAGCTAAACTTTAAAACAAATGCCACAAAAACTTTCCGGAATAGTTAGTAAAAAATTAAAACATGCAATCAATTTTTTATCAATTAATCTGCCTCATTATATTAAGTCAGTCTCACATTTTAATTAGTCCTCTCTTAAAGCTGTAATATCCCTTGTGATTGACCTGCATTGGTTATATTTAAATTCTTTGAAAATTGAAACACTTTTAGTACACTCTAGGTTCTGTAAATCAATTCAAATGGATTATGTTAAGCTTTGTAATTGATTGCTTCGTTACACTTTCTCAGATTTTGTGAGGAAAATAACACTCTGGGAAATTAAAAAAAGCTAATGATTTTGTCTCATGAGTACGTATGAAAGTAAGAAGAAGGATTTTCTCATATCCATAGCTGAAGTGTGGTCCAAGAAGTCCACAATGGCAAAATAAGTGAAAGAAGACTATTCATCTCACCTGCTGTAAAGGTGGAAAAAGACTGCTGTGGCATGATAACCATGGTCACTGTGGTTTGGCACATCACAAAATCCGACCATCAATCAAGTAAGATTGTGTGGACAGTCACGATATCCCAGCATCCCCCACGTTAGATAAAGTCAAATGTAGGCTTCTACATAGGGTCGATTTACCAAGTGCTATGACAATGGAGAACTGACAATGGAGACAGAGTTGTGAACCTGGGAGCCCCTAGTCAAAAATCTGCACGCAGTTAACAGATGCATGAAAGTCGTATGATATCTGTGTTTGGTAACAGTGTCTGTGATTGTGCAATCTTCTACAGGATACTCTCAACTCGCCCCAGATGGGAGGGGTCACAAACTGATGTACTGAAAAAAGAAGGTTGTCCCAAATTGTCCCGGCTGTGGAGTCATTCAGTAAAATCCCCACATTTATGATCAAAGGAAGAAAATGTTGCAGCCTGGAGTAATACGACATTCATGGCTTAACTTAAGAGTGTTTATCTAGAAAGAAGAACTACAATTGTATCAGTGAGATCGACCTGCTTAGAGAGGGCTATATGAAGAACCCCAAAGAGAAACGCTTTCGACAGATTTAGGACTGAGTTGAGGAGGTGCTTCTTCAACCAAAGGGTTGTGAATCTGTGGAATTCCCTGCCAAATGAAGCAGTTGAGGCTACCTTGTTGAATGTTTTTAAGGTAAAGATAGATTTTTGAACAGTCAGGGAAGTAAGGGTTATGATGAGCAGCTGGGTAACTGGGGCTGAGTCCATGAAATGATCAGCCATGATCTTATTGCATGGCAGAGCAGGTTCGATGGGCCAGATGGCCTACTCCTGCTCCTATTTCTTATGTTCTTATGTTCTTATGGACAGGAAAGTCTTACAGTGACCTTCATGTCCGTAGAGTTGGTTTTTCAATCTATAATAGGAACTTGAATGCACAGCCAGAGCTCATTAATTATATAAATGAAAAGTTCATGATATTTCACCTACAGCTCAGCCACAACCAGTGTGCCACGGTTATTATTGATTATGCCTAGCACTTGTCTGTAAAATAGAAAAACGTTAAGGTCTATGAATGGGCAGGGAGCAGAGGGATACAGATCCTTGGAAAATAGGCAACAGGTTTAGATAGAGGATCAGGATTGACACAGGCTTGGAGGGCTGAAGGGCCTGTTTCTGTCCTGTAATTTTCTTTGTTCTTTGTTCTTTGTTCTAGGTTATCTCCTTGACATATTTTGAGGGAGTTTGGTCTGGTCCATAACAACAGATTATAATCTGGCTCAGTGGTGGTGATTATACATACAACATCAAGACGTCGCAAGACCCAAAAGTCCAAAGGGAAAGAGGTCAATGTCTCAGCTGTAAAACATCCCAACTGAACAGAGAACCAAGTGTAGTTCAGAACCAATTTGGAAACAGTCACATATCCAAATCAATCCCAGAACAGTAGAATCAAATAAAGTCTGTTGTACTAGACTCCTGTTTTCAGACCATTGAGCTTCAGTATTTTCTTCATTAGAACTGGTTTGATGACAATAATGCTGAAATAAGTGACCTCCTAAAACAAAAATGTGTAGCTTTCATTGCCAGGCAGAACAAGACATGGTTGCAAGGCAAGAAGATAGTATTCTAACAGCTCAAGATTGACACTCAAAGACAAATCAGAAAGAAAAATATATGATGGGAAGAGTAAGCTCAAGAAAACCTCCAGGACCATCTATAGACGAAGGTCAAATGGATAAAAGCCCTTTACTCACATCCAGAAGGTTAAAAAAATGGAAATGTTAAATGCAACATCCTGGTCTGACTCCTATACTAAAAGAGCTAGGATGGACGGTGGGGTGCTAGGTACTAATCTCCTCATCCCTTACAAGGAGAAGATCTTCATCTTGGTTGGTGAAGACCAGGACTATTCCTATTGGAAAGTAAAAGCCTCCACGTTCCAGCAACCAAATAAGAAGCATCATTCATTGTTGTGTTACTTTCCCACTCCTAACACTATGTGTTTCATATTAACATGTCACAATGCATACAGTCATAGAGTCATACAGCATGGAAACAGACTGTTTGGTACAAATGGCCCATGTTTCCCAAACTAACCTAATCTCACTTGCCTGCGCTTGCCCCATGTTCTAGACCTTGGTCATGCACCTTTTGTTTCCTGCAGGCACCAGTGAGATGCCCATGGTGGCCATAGTGAAAACCAATGCCCTGCAACATATGCCCTCCTCCACCCCTCACTGGGAGAACACAGATGCCTCAGATGGAGCACAGGCAATGCTGTATCCTGCACCCCACCCCAGCTCAAAGACTGACACTCCATGTGTATTTTATGTAAATTCGGGTCAGGAGTATTCACTGGTGAGCACTTCACTGCCACTTCTCTGCAGCAAATTGCTAGCATTCAGAGGGTTGCCAGCGATTAGGCACCTACTCAGCCTCAGGCAGGAGAGAACCTACTGATGTTGGCAATCAGGGGCTTCATCAAGATGCACAAGAAGATACAGGAGCAGCAGGCAGGTTTATTGGGGGCATTGCGCATTCTGACACAAAGGGTGCGGGTCTGCAGCAAGTGCCTGCTGCCTCAGGCATGTGATTGTCTGGCTGTCTCCGCGCACAAGTTGGCAGCTGCCATGAACAGCCTGATGCGCCAATCTCTATCTGCTGGATCTATGCACAGATTTGCACTCCATCATTCGAGGAATTTGTGCTCAACTGGACCTCAATTTAGATATTTTTCCTACCTCCACTTGCCTGTCTCACTCAGCACATGCTCAGCATGTCTAGACCTAAAGACAAAAATACTAGCATCATCACCAAACCAAATCTCCAAGGGCATTGATCTCACTGGAGTCACTCCACCCAGTAGTGGAAGTCAGGACTGCTGCAAGACATAATGCAAGGGAAAGAAAGAGAAGACATCCTCAGGGCATATGGCTGGCGCGAGTGACATCTCACAGTTGGTATGTTCTCACACTTCTATTTTCACCATTATCTATGTGTGTGAGTGTCTGTCTAGCTACAAGTGCAAGGTGGAAGACATGGAGCTCAAGTTCCTGCACCATGTGTTGGTAATGGGTAAATGGCAGGTGATTGCTACTTTCATAAATATGCATATTCTTTCCAGCAGGACAAATATTGCTGTTGCATTCAAGGCTTTAGTGAGATTCAGTCATTATCTTGCATGGTATGCCCAGGAGTTCTTGGGACAAGGGTTTGAGCTGCACACTAATGCTAAGGGTTCACAAAGCACATTTTGCTCACAGGTATGTGTGAACTTCAGTGTGCTGGTGTCTGTGTAATGGTGTTGCCCTTTGAAAGGGCTTGCACTGCTCGAAATTGAAGCCCCTCCCTCACAGCATGAAACTCTTACCAGGCCCACTCTGGGCATAGTCACAGCCATTTCCATCTCCATTGTGCATTTTTTACTTCCACAATGGTGGAAGGCAACAGTAACCACACCTCGAACAGTGAGTCTCAGACTCTGCCTCTCCATCTTGGTGAACTGCTAAACCTAAACATCCCTTTCCTGATGGCCTTCCCTGTCAACTCCATAGGTTTTGCATTTCCCAAATCCCCATCCAACTTGCCTTTTTATGTCTTCATTTACTTACTTTACCTCCTGTTTCAATGTGTATCAACTGAACATGCCAGGTCTGGTAGTGCATTACACGCCCAACAGAAGATAAGGTGCTGCTTATCATCTCCCTCCTACTGAGTTGACCCTCTTCAATGTTTTAATCTTCTTTGTATCCCAGCATTCTAACTCCAATCCCCATAATTAAGTTCCCCAGCCTTCCTTCTGAATCTGTGGCCCCTGATAAATCCACCTTGAAATTTGGTGGAAAAACACCAGGGCTGACTGTGGCCCACACGTTGAGTGGCTTAGAAGGGCAGCCTTGAATGAGAAACAGACCCCTGACTGATATCTGTACAGCTTCCGAAAGGTCTTCCCATGACTCCACAAACTGGGTCCAAAGGGCTGAACGAGGCCCACTCCCTGGACTGTAGCGGTACTGACCCCTGACTGTAACCTCCCTGACAGGACATCTGACCATGCTCAACCCCCTGGATGATACTGGAGGCTACTCTAGACTTATTGTGCCAGAAACCCATGACTCAATGGTGTCTCCACGGACTTGATTGATTACTACTCCCCTTAGAGTTTGAGATATGGCCATTACTTGCAGTATATGCAGTGTGTGAGCTGTATATGCGGCTGGCGCATGGTGCAGGTTTGAATTTGACAAAGTACTATGCCGTTCTGCAAAACATCCACCCTTTGCCTAGTGACTGCCATCCTGAATAACAAGCTGTCTCGCTTTGATTTTACACTAAACTGCAAGCAAGACACAAGTGGTGTGGGCCTTTAAAGTGCACTTGAGGGTGCACAGCATTAAAAAGCTAAGTCAGGCAGGTATGTTGTGAACTTTTAGGTAAGCTAATGGGTGGCATGTTGGCACAGTGGTTAGCACTTTTTCCTCACAGTGCCAAGGATCTGGGTTCAATTCTAACCATGGATGACTGTCTTTGTGGAGTTTGCATGTTCTCTCTCTGTCTCTGTGGTTTCCATTAGGTGCTCTGGTTTCCTCCCACAGTGCAAAGAAGTGCAGATTAGGTGGATCGACTGTGCTACATGAAAAGTTATAGGAATCGGAGGGAGCAGAGAGGTGGGTCTGAGTAGGATCAGTGCAGATTCAAAGGGCTGAATTACCTCTTTCTACACTGTCGGCTTTCTATGAATCTAGGTGCTAAGTGAATGAGTGCTAAAAGAGTGAGCAAACAGCCTGGTCCAACCAGTGAGCCAGGTGCCTCTCCCTGCACAGACTGCCCTTGAAGCAGCATTGCATGATAGTTGTTGGTGCAGCCCAGAGAGCAGTATTACAGTGGCAGCAGCATACTGTAACTGGGTCATTAGATTAGTCATGATGATGTGGAGAAGTTGCACATGTTAGATGTCAATACTGTAGAGGTTGGTGTTTGTGGCCTTTGCCCAAGGAGTGTGCCCTGAGACATTGGTGCAACGTGTCCAAGATGAAGGTCTGAAGGAGCAAGCGGCAAGGTGGAGTCTCTAAGTACCTACTCTGATTTCCATGTCAGGAATTCTCAGCATCTAATTTCTGTTTTGCAAGTGGTAAAATGGAGAAATACATGTTAATTAGAGAACGGAACAATACGGTGGCACAGTGGTCAGCACTGCTGCCTCACAACATCAGAGACCTGGGTTCAATTCCAGCCTCAGGGATTATCTGTGTGGAGTTTGCACATTCTCCCCGTGTCTGCATGGGCTTCCACTGGCTGCTCTGGTTTCCTCCTACAGTCCAAAGATGTGTGGATTGGGTGGATTTTGCCCAAAGTGTCCAGGGAAGTGCAGGCTCGGTGGATTAGCCATGGGAAATGCGGGGTTATAGGGATAGAGGTGGAGGGGTCTGCGTGGAATGCTGTTTGGAGGGTCAGTGTGGACCCAAAGGGGCAAATGGCCTGCTCCCACACTGTAGCCATTCTATGGTGGCACGTTGGCTCAGTGGTTAGCACTGCTGCCTCACAGCACCAGGGGCCTGGGTTTGATTCCACTCTCAGGCAATTGTCTGTGTGGGTTTCCTTCAGGTGCTCTGGTTTTCTCCCACAGTCCAAACATGTGCAGGCTAGGTGGATTGGCCATGCTAAATTGCCCATAGTGTTCAGGGATGTGTAGATTAGGTGGGTATAGGGGGATGGGTCCGGGTGGGATGCTGTGAGAGTCGGTGGGGACTTGTTGGGCTGAAGGGCCTGTTTCCACACTGTAGGGAGTCTAAGTCATCTAAGTTAAGATTTAAGTAATAGTGAGGGTAACGATGAGTGATAATCCCTGTTTACAGGCCTTTCATTGCACACTAGTGAGAATCTCGGCATTCGTAATTTAGTTGGAAAATGTGACTTGTAGCTCTCAACACTGAGAAAAGCATCACTCAAATTCTCACATAACTATCTAATATTTCTTGCTATAGGCCATGTGATTCAGGTCTTTGGAAGATTCCACCCCGTGGGTGAATTACTATAGATGTAGGAGCTGAAACAACCAGGGAAATGGAAGAGAAACAATAGGGCCTGTAGCACTGATGGTATTCCAACAGATGTCTTCAAAGCGTTTGCTCAAATCAAACCTTTATGGACTCATCCAGATTTGGAGCGCAAACAATCTCTACCTGCCATATTCAGGAATGCAACAATTGTACCTATCTGCAAGAAATTGAGATAAATAATGCTTTGGCAATGATTGACGCATTTCCCTCTTGTTCATAATAGGGATAAAGCTGACACACAATCTCCTGAATTGCCTTCCTGTGACTCAGAAAATCCTCCTAGAGACAAAATGTGGCTTTACGGCTTCCAGTGAAGTCTCTGACACAATCTGTGTTAACTGAAAAATTGAAGAAAATGTTGAGAACAACACCAAAAACTTTTCATTGAATTTATCGGCCTGACTCAGTAACCCCAGTTCTGTGCGTTGTGCTCCAAAGATTTGAATGTCCAACGAACTTCATCACAATCTGAAATGAATGCCTTCAAAATCTGGACTGAAGTCAAACAAGACTGTGAGATAAGCCCCGTACTATTCCTGACCTACCAGACAGTTGTTATTCACCTCATCACAGACCAACTGCCTCTTGCGCCAGTATTAAATGCCACCTAAATGGAAAACTCTTTAACCTCAGTCACCTCCATGCTAAAATTAAACTGACCACCATGGACGTACATGATCTAAAGTATGCAGATCACTTAGCCAGCCACGCTTACAAAATATCACCATTAACAAGAAGATGTAAGACCAGACTGACTGGGCTAACCCACCCTTCTATAAACCTTGGCAATGAATAACTAACACAAAGACTTCTATAAATGTACAGAGCAATTATTGTGTTGTCATCATCGATGTCATTGTCATATTTTTGTAATAGTGAGACCTGGACTGTGTATCACTGACACATAAGAACACAAGAGAAATTTCATCAGCAATGATTTAGCCTCATCCTCTGGATTCAGCAGAGTCATTAAATCATTAAATTTCTTGACAACAAGGTGCAGGGCTGGATGAACACAGCAGGCCAAGCAGCATCATAGGAGCAGAAAGGCTGACGTTTCGGGCCACTGACCCTCAGAGCATCCCACCCAGACCCATCCCCTATAACACCCCAAATCTAGGCATCCCTGAACACCACATACACGGCCAATCCACCTAGCCTGCACATCTTTGAACTGTGGGAGAAAACCGGACCACCCAAAGGAAACCCACGCAGACTCGGGGAGAATGTTCAAACTCCACACAGACAGTCACCTGAGAGTGGAATCGAACCCAGGTCCCTGGCGCTGTGAGGCAGCAGTGGAATATACTGAGCGACCGTGCATGTTTGTGAGAAATAATTGATTCACAGCATTTGTGCTGAGCGAACTATGTACTGAAAGTCATATGGCCATTAAATTTGACACCAAGTGAACAATTGACATGCTGCAAGTGTGCCTCAGCTTTCTGTAAAGATGCCCTTAAGAGTACACCAAAAAGAGTCTTCAAAATGGTTGTTGCATGATGTGCTATGCACAGCATTGTACATCAGTAAGACTTAGATCTGCAAGATGACCAAAGCATTAAAATCAGATTCTCTTCAAACAATTCCAAGCAAGAGTTAGAGAAGGAAGACAAAGAGGAGCATGAAGAAGAAAATAAGGAGACCAAAGGTGATGAGGTAATGAGGGAATATATTACTACATGAGATACCCTCATTTTTAGGACATCTGTTTCAGTTGTACTCATTTAAAAAATGCATGCAAAACCACTTACCCCACCCAACCAAAGCCAATAACACGAACAAACAACCTTCAAACAGCCATGCATCCATTTCAAAGTCCACACACATGGTATGGCCGGTTTAAAGGAGATATGAGGAAAAATATTTTCACCAAGAGGATGGTGAGAAGTTAGATCTCACTTATGTGGGTATGTAGAGGCAGAAACTCTCATATCATTTAAGAAGTATTTAAATTTGCACTTATGATGTCAAGGCATAAAAAGCTATGGGACAACGGTTGGAAAATGGGATTAAAATAGTTAAGTGATTGTTTTTGACCAGTGCAGACATGATAGGCTGAAGGGCCTTTTTCTGAGCTGCAGATCTCTACCAGTGTTGTCCTGTAAAGTTCTGGAGTCACTGAGGCCTTGCTTAAAGCTGCTTAGCTTTCACTTTTTCAGGGTAAACTCAGGACATGAGATTGGGTATATAAAGCCGATATATTTATTTACATATGGAGGCAGAAAGGTTGAAGGACAATGAATGAAAACTGATAGCTCTTTGAGTAGAGTCCCCTCTTCTCTTTCTCCTTTTATCATTATCCCTCTATTAACCCAGCCATTGTTTCCTGTTATTGAGGTCTTCTCCGGGCAACATTTGATATTACAATGACATCAGCAGTTGTGAACTTAAGTCTAAGAAGACAGACAAAACAGTCTGTAGCAGACAGAGATGAACTTATTTTGCAGGGTAGAATACATTGGAGTGTAGCAGAACACATTTTGCAGAAACCTGCAGAGACCTCAGTTACTCTTAGGTAGAGGCAATCCAGAAGTTAACCAAAGACACATCCAAACTTTATTCAAAAGTGGAGCCAAATCACAAACAAATCTGATGAGCCATGCAGGTGAAAATTTTATTTCATCAACAAAGATATGCCATTACCCCGCAGGAGCAGGAGCATGAGATGTTGCTCTTTCTTGAGGCAATCCCCTCCGATTTATCTGCAGTCACGCACAGTCCACTTGGTAGAGTCAGTACATCATACATTCACTGCTGCTGCTTCTCATCATCAGCCTAATTCAGCAGCATCTGACTCCAACTGACATAAGCTTGGAGATCCCTACACTGTCCGAGTTGCACACTCCACTGTTTTCACTGACTCCACTGTCTGTTTGCATTCATTTCTGGAGTGTAAGTCGCCCTGCAAGAATCCAACGATTTCTCTAATAAATCCCAATGAAATGTAAGAATCTGCGCCAATGCATGATCATCATAAGTCATGTGATGATGCTTTCTCAGAGAGAGTGAACTGCTCTGAGGAAGAATCATGTGGCCTCGACAACCTCCTTCGGCACACAGTTAGGTCTTGTGGAAGATAAAAGACATGAATCAGTATTGTGAAGGTAAGAAGGCATGAAGTTACTATAATACATATGAACACCTGTCAGTGGCTGTTGAAATCAGGTCAGCTCACCCATGTCAGCTTGAATGACTGCAGGCTTTGCAACCACAGGCAAGGAGGAAGGTGGAGGGGCTGGACAGTTGCAGAATGTCCTGAGCTAAGTTTATGAGGGTCACACGCTGTGGATCCTCTGTCCCCTGGGTGCTTACTAGCACCACTTTGTGTTCCTGAGAGAAAGAGGTACTTAGAGTGAGATTGAGGTCCTTCATCCCTCTCATGCCCTGTCAATGATGTCCAGCACCTATGGTTAGAGCAATTGGGTGCAGTTCCATGTGCACATCCAGCAGATAATGAGACACTGAGCCTAGTTCCCCAAGGCGGTTCCAACCCCTTTATGGAAACTACCAGATACATACATGCATAAGCCAGTGCAGTAATGATACTGCAGGTGTACTCCTCCCTTTTTCAATCAAACTTACTGACTGCCTTTGCCAAACCTATCTGCTGTTTCGGTGCCTGTGCATTTTGAAGAAGTCATTAACAGCTGAGACCATAGTCTTCTGCCTGATACTGAGTAAATACCTCATCTCTGGAAATCTTCTGAGTATCAAAGACCTCCAGGGTATTCTCCTTCACCAACTGCCAAGACCTGTCAATGTTGTGCTCAGCAGATTGATTTCATGAGTCACATCTCAACTGAATAACCACCATGACGAAAGTCACTGAGCTAGTGGAGTGACTGGGTTAACTCTTTGCCAGTGTGTCCTTTGTGTATTCAGTGGCTTCCCCCTCAGAGATAGAGGTGGAAGAGTTGATCACAAGTCCATAAGACTCCCTAATTATTCAATTTGAAGATTCAAGGTATTGAGGATCTCCCATGTTGCTGTCTTGACAGCGATTCATTGGGTGTTGCTAGCATCTGCTTAAAAGATGGGGAATTAGTTCTGTCCAAGTGGGAGAAAAGCTGGTGAAGTTTATTAAGGAGTGAGCAGTAGTGTTAATGGAAGAGCAGTGTGGTGCAGGACAATGAAGCTTCCTGCCAGTTGCCCATTGAGGTCACTGTGTGCCTACACGAACAGTCATGTTCTTCTCTGTCTAATTCAAGAATCATATTCGTGTACAGAGTAAGGAGCATGATGTCCTTCACCTTCCACTTAGATCTCTCAGCCCATTTATAGGTAAATTTCCCCTGTAAACAAATAAAGGGAATGATTGAGTATGATGGAACTGGATCAAAGAGCAGTTAATGGTGGTTCAGGAGCTGAGAGTTGGTGAGATGTTCCTATTTACAGAACAGGAAGCACTAGGAAGGAAAGAATTAGTTGTTTGGAAACATAAGGTATGAGAGCCATGGAATTGACTTGATGTATGCAATTGAAAATTATATGTCATGAACCTTAATGAGATGTGCACACAAATGCAGTGTGGGTATTGGTCTGTGAATATGGAGTAGTGTAGAGAAAATGATGACACTTACACTTATGGAGTACCAAAGATCATTGACATTTTTCGTGATCTGCTGAGTGCTCCTTCTGACCTGGGGCACAACACTCACCTGGGAGGCTTTCTGGCTACAGGCTGGTTTGGCCTAGCCTCCTGAAGTAGCCTACATAGAAAAGAATGGTTGTCCTTTCCACTACCCCATACACCAGGATCTTTAGGATGCTTTCCACCAATGGTGGGGAGAGCTTTCCTTTGCTCGTTGTCATAATGGTGAGGGGCAGTTGCAGTTTCTGAAGTCATGCCAGCTGGACTTTAAGTATGGCATCAAAGGTGTAAGCACCAAAACATCCCCACAGTGGCAGTACTTCCACATTTCCTGCCATACAATTCCACAATAAGGGTGCTGAAGAGCAAGTTTCATAAATAATAAGATGCAGAACAGGTTATTGCTTGAGAAGAATCATTCTGAGGCATGGATGACTGGGCACCATGAATCTCATCTCTTCAACAAAGCACCATAATTAAAAATAGGAAAATTCTGCCCTTGGTTTCTTGGCAAGGAGTACATATTTTGGAAATGATTTTCTTTGATCAGTGTCTGTTGAAAAGATGCAAACAGCCCAAAATGTATTTGTGAGTCCAAATTGGAAGCTCACAGAATCTCCAATCTAAGCCCATCTGTTTTGAGTAGAACATTGGCACGACAGCTGCTTCTAATACACGCAAGACCTAAATGTCCTGTGGAAATAACTTGATTTGTTTCACTTAAATCTTCCTTCCTGGAAAATTACCATTTTTACATGATTTATCCTCTTGTAAAGGCTGTGTACTGTCACATAGTGAAAATTTACCCACTCAGTTACAAAGAAGCATAAGATTTGATACTTAAATCCAGGTCAGCAGCCCATTGCCTGGAAACTTTCCAGGTCTCAACCATACAAAGCAAATGCTTCTCTCACGTGATTAATGAAATGTAGACATAAATGACTTGAAATGTAAATGCCCTAATTGGTCTGGAGAGAAGTTCTGGACCCAATTAATGTCACCAAGGATTACCAAGAGTTGGGAACTGCCTGCATAGCATGAACAGCAAAGGTTGGTCGTTGCCATGAAGGGACTTGCCACTGCCGTGTGTCAATTTATGATCCAATACAAGATACCTAGATCCTAAAATATTTCAACAGAAAAAATCTTTATCTTCTGCTCACTTTGAACTTAGCATCCACCAGATATTTCTAATTTGGTAATTACAATTTTGAAAGTCCACTTTGTGCCTTACTTCTTGCGCTAACAAACTCCTTACAAGGCTTAATGGGCTATCAATTAGAAGTGAGCAGGCTCCCCATTTCCCCAATTTCACTCTCCCCTCTCCCCCCAGTTCTTACCCAAACCATCACATTTTCTTTGAAAATTCACTTGCTTTCTAGAGGCAATGGGATACAGTTCCACCCTTCAGGAATGCGATTTTTAAATCACAGCCACACCCATCCAAACCACAAAGGCAATTACAAATACTAGATGTAATTTCACTTTGGAAAGGGTACATAAATGAAAGAAAAACTGGTGGCAGTGAGACTAAAAGCTTTAAAATGGTAAATAAAAATAAAATGCTGACCTATATTGGAATCTCACTATAACACCAATCTCAAAACATTAAAGTTGGTATAGAGTGGGATAGTCATGAATGCCAACATTTTAACTTAAAAGTTATAATTTTGGAATGTATTCCAGAACATTCCTGAAGTACAAATGCTTCAAAAATAATTTGGAGCCAGCCAAAAGATAGAAGCCTCATGATTAATTAGAACCGATTCTAACTCTGAATAGGTACTGGACAAACCTGTACTAAGGCCCAAGCAATGATCACAATGATGGAATTGCGGAAGAGAAAATCTCACATCATCTCAAAGAAGATGAAAACCATTACCCAGATCAAGATGGTGTTAATGAAGCATTCATTTTACCGAGAAAGGGATAACTGAGTCACGACTTCATGGCTGGCTTCATGATGAAGACATGGCCAAAAAGTTATGGATAGAAATAGGTGGAAGTGACCAAATAAGAAAGAAAGTTCAAAATATTAGCAACACACTTCTCAACAAGGCCATGTACTCATGTTCACCCAATAGTAGGTCAAGGGTATGCTTACATAAGTTCCTATTATTCAAGCTCAGGTTCACCTTCAAGTTGCCTTCCAAGCTACTCACCATCCTAACTTGGAAATTTATTGCTGTTCTTCACTGCCACAAGGTCAAAATACTGGAATTCCCTCCCTAATATCATTGTGGGTCAACCTACAGCATTTGGACCGCAGCAGTTCAAGGAGGCAGCTCACCACCACCGTCTTAACAGCAACTAGGGATGGGCAATAAATGCTGGCCAGCCAGCAATACCCATATCCCACAAATGAATAAGTTAAGAACTTATGCCAAGAAAGGAATGAAAATATCACTTCTTCAGTGTAGTTTAGAGTCAACAAAAGATGATGGTTAGCAAGATTCAAGAACTGGTATAGCATTTTGCAATTTACTGCAAGAGAAAATGAGGACATGGGCAACATCCTTTATCCTTTTTTACAAAATAGGAACTAGTCTCCAACAGCAACAAGACATCCCCATAATACTAAATTTTGCTAAGGAAGACACAAGCAACAAGAATCTACTTCAAAAAAAGTCTGATTTTAAGCAGTAAAAGATGAGTTCAACAGTCCTCATGTAATGAAAGCAAAATATTGATGCTGGAAATTTATAATAAATAGAACAACTCAACACATCTGATAACATCTGTAGGGAGAGATAGAGTTAACATTTCAAGGTCTTTATGACACTTCTTCAGAACTGATAAGATGTAGAAATGTGGATGGATCTGTTATAACAAAAAGAAAGATAAAAGATAAGTTAAAGAGTGGAAATACAAAGATATCATGGAACAAAGGCAAAGAGGATGGAATCATTTGTGATAATGAAGTAAAACATTGGTCTAGAATAAGTTACAATGGCAGAATGAAGGAAGTTCTGCAAAGCAAAAGCATGAAAACACTATATTAACACTTGGCAAAAAAAAAAACCCCTTCTGACCGTCATTTGCTGCAAATAACCTAATCTACATAAGCTGACTCATCATTGGAAAATTTGCCAAAAGACACTACTTCCATCATCTATGCCACTGACAAGTAACACCAAGTTTCAATGACCACCAATCTTTAAAATGGAATTTGTATCAATGTCCAAAAACATTTCAACAGAACTAACCACCACAGGAGATTATCGTGTTGCTTGACAACTGCCCTGCACTGGTAACACAAGATGGGAACATTAAATGCATCCATCTACTGAAACACATGGCATCACAAATTCAACCACTCCATCAAGACAACATTGTAACCTTCTAATGTAACTGGGCAAGAGGACTGATCGAGAGATTATTAAATAGTGAGGAAATCTGACAATGTGCCTGAAAAAGCTCAGTATAGGAAAGTAAATCTACACCCATGACCACACTGAGATGTAATAATCAACTGTATCAAAAACTCGTGGAGACAAGTTATACGTGCTTGATTTACAATGAAAATCAATGGTGATGACAAGGGAATGTCAAAGGCTTTATCAAAGAAGATCATAAAGAAGAAATACTTGAAAGTGAAACAAGAGTTGTGGACTAGAGTGGATTGAATGCTCATGCTCCAAACAATGCCAAGTGTATACTTGAAGTTATATTAGATTCTGAAAACATCAATGCATAGTTGAATATTTACACCCAAGAAGTTACAAACAGAATTATGACAAATAAAATATTGATCAATGGAACAATTTTGAACCATTAAGATATCCAACAAGCTAACAAATCCAACTGATCTAAACCCAGGAGTAAATGAAAATAGGAATTGTGGATTTGTCAATTTGTGTTCATCCATTCAATAATTGCTGAACATGCATATATTTTAAAATTATTAGAACCAGAACAAATAAAATTTAATTTATTTGTATTTATTGACTTAATTTTGTTTGTATTGTTATATCTACTGCTGTGGTGCTTTTAAAAGGACCTCACAAGGGCTAAACGAAAATGCAGCAGCTAAGTATGGGTCCCCTGGACTGAATTATTGCAGGATCCCAGTATAAACAAAAAATCGGTATGAAAAAATGCATTTCTTGGTTCATCTCATGTAGATTTTACAGGAGCAATGAGACTAAATATAATCTTCAAATAAAAAGTGTTTAGAACTGAAATAATTGGATAAAGAAATGAGGAAATTCAAACATAATCCAGTCTTTATTATGCAGTCATTCATTCTGTCCTTATTCTAATATATTCCCATTATAAATTCTTAAGCGCATATTTAAAATGGAAACTGCCTAAACCAATTTGCTCTGTTTGAATTATATTCTGTAGGCTAGACTCTGAGATAGGTGTAGAACATCCCACGGCATGATTCAAAGTAAAGCGACATTTACACCTTAACTGACATTGCCTAAAAAAGACAAGAGGTGATTTTCAACTTTGTCCAATGGAACAGTGAAATAGACTGCCTGTGAATTTTAGAACAAGTTGAGTTATAATTCCAATGATTTCATTTAATTCTGTCAGGATCTCGAGCAAACTATTGCCGATACAGAGAAGTTGCAATTTACCCCAGGCAATTTATTCCATTGCAGTTTATAGGACATAGCTTCGTGCAAATTTTCTTCCATGTTTCCTCTACATTGCAAGATTGACAACACCTTAAAAATGAAATATTTCATTGACCGTGAGGGGTTTGGAGAAAATAGAGGTTGTAAGAATGCAGTGAATAAATACAAGTTTCTTTTCTATTTTAAATAGTTTCTGTTTGATCATTAATCAAGTTAAAGCCTATTTGGCTTCATATAAAACATGATTATTTTTCATTTATTTTGTTCTCTTGTAAAACCACTTTTAGTCCATGAAAGAATCCTCTTGAGTTAGAAAGATGAGCTGGTGTGTACAACAGATGCTCTAAGCATCAGGACTGGTCTCAATTCCTATAATCTATAGGCACTAGTGTGTGATTCAAGAGAACTGAGTCAGAGTCAGATTCAGAATGTGTTTTTTCTTTGCTCTTTAAATGGATCCAGACAAGAGTATCTAAAATTCCTCAAATGAGAAAAGAAATCTAAAACTTTCTCATTCTTTTTATTCTTTTTTTTGTTTCATTACAGAGGAATAGTGTCCTGAATTAAATTTAGGATTGATCTTGTTAATGGCTTCGTGGCAACCATTGTGGTATTAATGTTGTCTGTATCTACTCAAATTTTAGTTCAAATTTATGAGAACCCAATCTATTCCCAGGAGCCAAAGTCAAAATGAACTGCAGTAATTATGTGTTAAACGTGATTAAAATCCCAGTGATCTAGGGATTCAAAGAACACAGAAATGCAATATCATTATAAAACAACTGCTTATTATTTTACTAGAAAATAACAATGCAATGCACTCTCCTTAAGTGTATAACTAATTTTCTAACATTTGTATATACTTAACTAGATTTAATAAGAGTCTATAAAAAGCATGCTTTGGGATAAAAACTAATTTAGTTGGAAGAAGAAAACCTTGGTTCATAGTTACAGTAATAAGGCTCTTTAGGACATCTTGAAGAAATTTGCTTTGGCTAGACTACAATAGTTAGCAAATAATGAGCTGTTAAACTGCTTCATGTAGATGCACAATTAACAGATTCACATTCACAAATATGAGAATGGAGCTATAGTGGAAACAACTCAAAATTAATTCTCTTGGGAATGTCTGTCACCATCACATCAGCTGAACATTTTCATGAGCCAAAGCAACGATGTTCTATGCTCTTACAGTATAATGCTATAGACATGTATAAAATGAAAGATTCAAGTCAAATGTATGGATATCCATTGTACGTTCAACAGACAAATATGTGGAAGTTCCAATTCGAAAACAGGACATTAAATCTAACTGATCCATATTGGATTAAAAACAAAAAACACTGGAAGCATTATTAAGACTAAACCAGACCAGCAACATAAATATTAATGGTGGAAATTTTTCTCCCTGGATCAACATGGACAAAGGCTAGAAAACTGGGAAAATATGATGAGAATGAAAAAAAGTCAGAATATCAACATTGAGAAAGAAATCTCCCAGTTTTCCCCTTAATCTTTAAATAGCAGCTTCACAATCTCAATACTATCTTATTTCCATTCATTTATATCTCATTATTACCTCAACACACTTCATTTCTATGGCACTTCAAATTCTCCTCTCCTTTCCCAAGAAACTAGACAGAGTAAATTCCTAACATGAAAGTCAGAGTGGGCTCCAGCAGCTTTTTCTGGCCAACTTTCTCTTGACTATAAGTTCCATGGACACCAGTCCCTTCCAATTTTCATCCATATTAATCAGCATTAGCAGATCAATGCCATCATGCCTGCACTTGGTTCAACTGTTATATCACTTCAACCCCTCAGGCCTTGACTTTGGAGATCAGAGACACCTGCAGTGTGCAAGTTTCTTCCAGGTCACTTTGTGTATAGGGACCCATACATAACTCACGCATCTAAAAAGAATGCAACTCAGGTCTTTGGCCTTGTTTCTTAGCACTCATTCACTTATGGAGGTCTGCATCAGACATAGATCATAGAATCCTTACAGTGTGGAAACAGACTCTTCGGCCCAACAAGTCCACACCAACCCTCAGAGCATCTCACCCAGACCCATCCCCCTATAAACCCACCTAATATACACATCCCTGAACACTGTGTGCAATTTAGCATGACCAATCCACCTGGCCCGCACATCTTTGGACTGTGAGAGGAAACCAGAGCACCCAGAAGAAACCCATGCAGACACTGAGAGAATGTGCAAACTCCACACAGTCACCTGAGGGTGGAATCGAACCCAGGTTCCTGGTGCTTTGAGGCAGCAGTGCTAAACACTGTGCCACCGTGCCGCCCTATGAAATAATTGTGACAATAACTGTGACATTCTGTGAAATAATGTGATGCTTAAATACAGAGGCTCAAAGATTCCTGCGTCCCTCCTAAGACTTTGGGATATCTGCAGGGAGATGAGAGCTATCTCCTTGGACATTCTTAAAGCTACATGGCTGCATTGTACAACTGTGCAATTCATCTGCCAATTCATTATTTTCTATTATTGATTCTCCCTTCTTATTTCCTATGGGATCAATGCTCACTTTATTAACTCTTTTCTCTTTCAAATATTCATAGAAATTCTTGCAATCTTTTAATGATTGGAATCGTGGCCATGTGGATCCACTGACTATGAGATTCTTGATTGATTGGGGTTGTTAACCTGGGCCAATCAGGTTGCCTGGCTGATAGATATAAACAGGAGATTTAGAAGGTCTCCTCAGTGTAGGTACTGGCTTTGAGCTGGCTGGTCACAGCCCATGAATAGAGTACATATAAATAAAGGGTGACTTGGTGATGGGATACCAGCCTCCGTGCAGATATTTCATATCTGTATTCATATTTCTGGCTGGCTTTCTCTCATAGTCTAATTTTTCCCTTTATGTTAAGACATTAATTTATTTTTTGCAGTTATTTATATTCTGTCCCATCCCCCAATATGCCACCTGTCTTTGCATAATTATATGATTTTTCTTTTAGTTTGATACTATCTTTAATATTTCCAGTTAACCATGGCTTGTGGGTCTGTGCCTTGAAAGTTTTCTTATTATTTGAATTGTATCTACACTATATATTCTGAAATATCTTTTTGAATGACTGCTACTGCATTTCTATTGAACTTAATTCTAATTTGCCAATACATTTTAACCAGGTCTGCTTTCATGCCCTCATAATTGCGCTTATTTAATTTTTTAAAAAATAATGTCTTAGTCTCACTCATCTCTCTCTCAAATGCAGTGTGAAATTCAATTATATTATAATCACAGTTACCTAGTGAAGACTTTGCTATGTGATAACTTATTAATCCTATCTCATCGCACATAATCAGGTCTAGTAAAGCCTGATCTCTGGTTGGCTTCATAACGTGCTGTTCTAAACAACTATCCTTAAGACATTTTATGAAATATTCATCTAGGCTACCTATCCCCATCTGACTTTTCCAGTCTATACATAGATTAAAATCTCTTATGATTTTCACCATTACTTTCTACCAAGTTGTAATTATTTCTTCCTTACGCTCCACCCAACCATATGTTTATTGCTAGGGGCCTGTACATTATTCCCACAAATGACTTCCTGCCTTTATCAATTCTCATTGCTTCCTAAACTGTTTCCACATCTTAGTTTCCTGAACTTAGATCATGTCTCTCTATTGTACCACTAATATCATCAACTAACAGAGCCCCCCCTCCACCTTCTTTGAGTTTCTGGCTATCCTAAATGTCTTCTCCCTTCAAGATTCATGTGTTAGTTCATGCCATCCTGCATGTATGGTCCAGAAATGGTATACAATATAATTGTGGCATTCCAAGCCCTTCACAACTGAAGCCAACAACATGGGGATTTCTCATATGCAGAAGAAATGGGGGATCAGCACTTCTGAAAATAAAGATGAGGATTAGAACATTGACAAGGAGGACCATCATAATCCAGACACTGTGTGCGCTGAACCTGACCCTGTCATCAACCTGTCCAAGAAGATTGTAAGATCCATGTATATCACAGCAAGCATGTCACTGATAATTTTGGTGGGTTCCTCCATTCTTCACTTTGGCAAGCCAGGAATAGAATATATATTTTTAATTCATTCATGTGATGAGGGCGTCACTAGCTAGGCAGCATTTATTGCCTATCCCTAATTGCTCAGAGGTCAACCAGATTGCTGGGTCTGGAGTCACATGTAGGCCAAACCAGGTAAGGATGGCAGTTTCCTTCTGTAAGGACATTAGTGAACCAGATGGGATTCTTCCCCCCAACAATTGACTCACGGTCACCGTTAGATTCTTAGTTCCAGACATTTATTGAATTCAAATTCCACCGTCTGACGTGGACAGGATTCAAACCTGGGTCCCCGCAACGTCATCTCAGAATCACCAGTCCAGTGATAATACCATTAGGCCATCGCCTCCCAACAGACATGAGCTCCTTTATGCTGATTCTATACTTTATTCAAAAGTTTGAATGATTGTCAGTTTAGTCAATGCCTTCACACATGCAGCTACCTTACCTGCTTGGATGAGATGACGGCACAGCAAGTAAGGCATTAAGATCCCCTGGCAAGATTGTGAAAAGACCTATCAAGTGTCTGCTTAATTGTCCTAATTGACTTCTGCTGCTACCTGCAGTCTGGATGACAATCGTCTCCGAGAAACCACGTTTGGAAAATTCACATGAAGGCAGCAACATGTTGGGCAATTGACATGCTTGTACAATATTCCCAGCCTCTTCTTACTTTTGTGACAAAATTCACCTCCATGTGCCTGCATATTGACTGCACAGATACAGTACATATCTCTTTCTTTCTACCTTCTCTAGCAAGACAGTCAGAACACTGTCCAAGAAAGTCAATGCACATTCTTTTTCATTATGTATCATTCCTCAATGTTTTCCAGGACAGATTACTTTTTTGCATGTCTTCCCAGCATTTGCTGCAGTCACAATATTCCACCCATTTGAACAATGTGCGCGAGATTTATGTGGTACTTGGAAGTTATAGTTTGGGCATCCTGCTCTGTGCAGCCACTGAGCAGTGTGGTTAGTGCTGGCTACACACAAAAATCATTAAATGAACAGGCAGCATGAAGTTGGCATCCTGCTTGCATTCCTGTTAATTGGCATGGATAAAGCATTTCGCAATTACTGGCTTATTTTTGGGGACCATCCAATTTACCCAACAATATGCACACCTGGTTCTCCAACAATGGACAGAGGAAGTTGGAACTGAGATGATTTTACTGGGTTGGCGTTTCATATTTGATATGTATTTCTAAGGAAAATTCATAGGATAAAATGGCAGATTCTGTCTGAAACAAATGGAAGTCATTTAAATATAATACAAATGAAACAGCAGTGGTATCAACATACTTCTAATGCCATTTTCCTGTGATATTGCTGGAGAAAACTCAGTCAGAGAAACTAAGAATTAAGTGTTATAACCAGCTTTCCCCAACAGAGATGCCACATTTTTAATATCTCTTTCTGCATATTTTTGTTTGCCAGAAGGCTGAACACTCAAGTGTAATCTGTGCTGGTTCACTCTATTTATAGACAGAATTCCTGCCTGTCTGAAGACTAGACCATGCTAATTGCCTGAACCCAGAAATTAAGTGAGTTTCAATTACATTCAAGCCATGTAGGCTTTTGAATTACTTTTGTGTTGGTAGTGGGCAGGTAAAGAAATTTTCCTCCCTGAAATCCACTTCATAACGTGAAAGTTTACTTGAAGCAACTTCTAGATATCATTTGGAAGAGCACTATAGTTTGTGCTAAGACACTTCTTAAGTTTTCACTGAGAAAAGTAGTCATTTTGGAATTATAAGGATGGGCTAATATTGATGATGATATTCAACAGCTGCATGACCTTGAATGAGTATTGTGAACATTTCTGTATGTTCTGAAGACAGCAAAATCAATGTGTTTTTCTGTGCTTGCTTTTCTGTACTTGCTGTTTGTTACACTGTATAGGAGAGAGAGTTTAATTCCGAGTTGTTGGAGTTCACATTGGATCGGGATCGTGAATGGTGCCAAGAGTGAACCCAACCCTCCCAACCAGTCTTTGATCAAGGGGTCCCCAACAGGCAGAAGGATGTGAGGCTTATTGTCTTTTTCCTTTCATTTTCATTGTCTTTATTTACTTAATAGATGTTCCTTTCTTTTCCTTTTTTTGTTGTTACTTAATAACTATTCATATTTAATTAAATTGCTGTTGTTAAGTATTCTTTTAACTACATTTAACCAAATCCAAAGAACCCCTTGGATATGACTTATGATCCAAGACATTTTTGGCAATGAGGATGGGATTCGGGAAAATGCTTAAGAAAAGGGAAAAACAACCTGATGCTCTGGAGACTTTCTGCATTCCAGGATGGAATACAGCAAACTCTGGATTTGGGACTGTAGCTGATATGTTAGCACAATTAGGATCCTGAAAGGATGGGGCCTTTTATAACCGGAAAAAGGAAAGAACTGAAGGACAGGTTTCTGCACTGTGCTAGTTCACTGAATCTTGTAGCAGTCCTAACTTTGAGGTCTGGTTTGAATGCACCATTGCTTCTTTCTTGCTAAATGTTGTCCTGTACAATTTGTCTGTTTTTGTTCCTCAGAGTTCCTAATCTGGGGATACTTAAAAGTTATTTTGTATTTTGAGAATGTATGGTGATTTGAAAGTGTGCTGTGTGGCTGTAAAGTGTGGGACATCTACCCTTAATGTAATATCCTTTTAAGAAACCATCAGTGATTGTGTAAAGCAAAAATCTGTGATGAAATGTTGTTTAAAAAATTTGGCTCTTAAAGCTTGGTAAAAATTTACCTTTTGGAATTGGCTCCATGTTGTGTTTGGATGTAGGAAAGAATCTCGGGTAAATTTTAATCTCAGAAATTACCATGTTTGCAATTTCATTTTCTGGCCAGTGAACTTCCAAATACTGTTTTAACACATGGGTGAATCTTTAATTCCGAATGATAAAATTGGCTCATTGCAAATGTACTTTGGTGTAAAACTATCCAGGTGATAGGGAAATTGGGATGTTATAAATGCAACTCTCTGGGGCGAGAAGTTTAGAAAAGGTGAATTTAACAAAGGAAATAATTTATAACACACTTATTTTCTTACAGGAGAAGGAGAGACTTTTGATAAAATTACATGCAGAAGTTTATGCCCCACCCCCTTGCTAAATCCCTGTTACATTAATACTAATTAACCCTTTCTGCTTGATGTGAAATGGATGGAGCTTGTTAGTTTCTCTTTTAGAAATTGGAGGCACTGAATGTTGACCCTGTTTGCAGACTTTCAACATTGCAATACAGTAATGGATGAGGCACACTCAACCCACCAAGCCATTCATCAATAACACATTTCAGTATTGGGGAAGCACGGAAAAACATTAAATTTATTGAGAATCAGGAATCTCAAAACCACTGAACCTGGGTACACTTAAGCTTATCATGACTAAAATGATATTAGGCCTCAAATGCCTGGATATTCCATAACATTTAAATGGAATAGTTATCTGAAAATTTTAAAGAGATTCTGGGAAATGATATCATGTGTGCAATTTCAGTCATTTCAGTGCATAAAAAAGTTAGTGACTTTGAGGGAGTAAACAGAATATTGAATTTGGATAAACTTATACAGAGATATATCAAATATCAAGTTATCAAGTAACTTTATAAAAAAGGTCATCTTAGAGAAAGAACAAAGTACGTTTTACCTCAAATCAAACAGAAATGTTTGATTTCTTGGCAGAAGACAAAAAATTAGAATAATGGGTTAAAACGGTAATTGAGGTTAAATTGTGTTTTAGTGGAAAGGAAGCTTAGATGAGAGCACCAAACTGATAGCTTTCTCTTGGTAATGTTTGTAGAAGTCCTAACTTTGTCTTTCTTGTCTTCCTTGTCTTTCTTTTTAAGAAAGACTGAATTGGTGATCAACTCACTACCCGAGGCATTAGGACTATATGTGGAGAGATAAGTAAAATCTCATAGATCATTTGATAAGATCATTTGGGAGTCAAGAATGTATGACATGGTCTTGGGCATGGTGGCTTAGTTGTTAGCACTGCTGCTTCACAGTGCCAATGACCCGGGTTTGATTCCAATCTAAGATGACTGCCTGTGTGGAGTTTGCACATTCTCCCTGTGTCTGTGTGGGTTTTCATCAGGTGCTCCTGTTTCCTCCCACGGTCCAAAGATGTGCAAGTTAGGTGGATTGGCCATGCTAAATTGTCCATAGCGTTCAGGGATGTGTCAGTTAGGTGCATTAACCATGGGGAAATGCAGGGTTACAGGGATAGGGTAAGGGGATGTATCTGGGTGAAATGCTCTTCGGACGGTCAGTGTGGACTTGTTGGGCTCAATGGCCTGTTTCCACACTGTGGGCATTCTATGATTCTATGTAAGTGTGCAAAAATGAATGTTACCTCGGACGTAACAAACATGACAGAATACACAGTAAAAAAAAGCATGCACTGGAGAATTGGTCTCAAAAAAGTACACTTACTTGACAAAAGTGGCTTGGGACAGCACAAAGCATAATTTATACAGTAAGACACTGGCACACAATCCATGGAGAAACTGACTTTAAGACAATGAATGTAGTATTAATGAGAGTGATGTAAAAAGAATTACAATCAAGATAAGGAATGTGATTGGCTATTATGTCAAAACATTACAGAAATGAAAGAATATGGACTCTGGGAGGAGTAATAGTGGACTGAGTGAAAAGGTCCATCAGATGACATACAAATACCCCATCCTGAGCGTTTGTATGATACATTTACTTCAGTGTTTAAACCAGTGGGTGCAATTGTAATGCGTTAGGTTCGTGTATGTGAAAGAAAGCTGAGCTAAGACTCAGGTGCTGTAGAAGTGTGTAGTAAGAGAACCCTGGGGAAAATAAAAGGTGGGAAAGCATTAGCTGAAGGTATAGCCTGATGCACGTTAGAACTGTATTGTTTGATACAATCATTGATAAAATTGGTAAGGAAGGAAACATATAGAAGATGTATCCTCAAGACTGATACAAATGAAGAGAGCTGGAGAAATTTTGAGAAAGTGTATGATGCCATTTCACTGTTATTGGATGAGGTGATATGTGGATAGGGAATGGAGGATTAAAATTAAGGAACCTGAATCTGGTATATACTGAATTTTGGAGAAAATTCTGTAACCAGATTAACTGAAAAAAAATGTAGAGGATATTCTGGTCTCCTCAGACAGTTAACATTATCGGAAAAGTCTTAAGGACTATTTAACTATTGCAGGAACTTTGTAGAAAATTACAGCAAACTAGCCAGACCTCTGCAAGACATTCTGAAAGGGGGCGGCAGGCTAGCTCAGAGAAAAAATTGAATGGGGACTTGAGAAGGAGATGGCCTTTATCAAAATCAAACAGACACTGGCCTCTGCACCAGCACTTGAGCTCCCTGACCTGTAAAAGCCCTTTCATCTCTTTTGCAGTGAAAGCAAGGGCAGTCAGTCTGCAATAGTGCCACAGAGACACAGAGACAAGCTCTGGCCTGTGGGTTACTACCCAGGCAAAATGGATCCGGTCATGATGGGACAAAACTTGTTTGTTTGAGCCATCCAATGTGTTACTTGGGCACTAATGACATCCTCCCTGTTGACATAACCGGGGTAGTTGACGTTACACTCCCCGCAGAGTATAGTCCAGCTATTGGAAGCTGGCAAACTGAGAGGCGTTATGGACAGTCAGCATGCCAAATGGGAAGCTCGACTGTTGCCAGCAGATAAGCACATGGAATGGTTAAAGACAATAGAGAGAACCCAACAAGCTATAAAGGAGTGACACATGACCGTAACCGCCTCATGGAGAAGGAAGAAGAGAGACAGGGTCGAGTTAAGGAAGAGCCATTAGATGGGCCAGATATGAAATGCATGTTTGTAGATGGGGTGTGGAGGTACTATGAGGGTGAGGACCAGACAGGGTAGGCTGTGATTAATTTGAAAGGCGTACTTTGGGCAGGAGAGAAGATAGAAGGATGTCACTTTATGCAGTGGCCGAATAAAAGCACTGAGCTAAAAGCACTTACTGCCGCCCTCCAGCTATGAAAATGACAAAGAGTTAACATCTACACAGACAGTAAAAATGCCTTTGGTGTAGTCCATGACTACAAGATGGCAAGGGCAAGACGAGGCTGTATTACTTTGATTGATTGTACAATTCAGTATGAGACCCAATTCACATATTCAGTAGCAGCAGTAATTAAAATTAAAGCACATGGAATGATCCAAATGCCAGAACAGAAAGGAATCACCTAATAGCCAGCTAGACTGGCACTCTCTCTCTCTTTTCTCTCCTGCTTGTGTTTGAGGGCCCTCAGCGGTAATAGGATTCTCGACCCCAGACAGGAGCTGGGATAGATTCAGGTTGCATGTAAATGTAATATGTGATGCGGTTGTGTGGCGACTATAATTAAGGATATTAATGCTATTAGCGTAAGCATGAAAATCCTAATCTTCTGTGGGCTCCTCTCAGCTTTGATCCCATCAGAAACTGGAACTTAACGTTAACACGACTTGTTGATTCCATCACAGCCTTGACTGTACATCAGCGGTAGGATATATTTAAAGGGTGGTCCCCAAAGGCCACTGCGATCATTAATTTGATGATACACCTTATTGTTATATTATTCATATTGATGATGATTATTTTCATTGTCATTTTAATCTTCTGGTGTAAATTACATACTCTTATTATGTATTCTCATGCAGCTGTTGCTGATTTGTGTCCACATTTACAATTGTAACATGCACTGTCAAATATCATTGGGGTGGATTGTGCAGGATGAGTTAAAATTGATGATGGTATTTGACAGCAGCATGGCTGTGAATGAGTCTTGTGAAAATTGCTGGACATGCAGAAGATGGCACAATCAACATGTTTTTCCATGCTATTTTTTTCTGTACTTGTTGTTTGCTGCACTTTATAAGAGAGAGAGTTTTGTTCCAAGTCATTGGACTTCACCTCAGACCGGGATCACGAATGGTGCCAGGAATGAACCTACGTCTTTCTACCAGCCTTCGATCAAGGGGTCCCCACTGAGCAGAAGGGTGTGAGGATTATGATCTATTTTCCTTTCTTTTTCGATCTTTTTATTTACTGAATAAATGTTCCTTTCTTTTCCATTTTTGTTATTACTCAATAAATGTTCATATTTGAGCAAATTGCTGTTGTTGAGTCTTCTGTTCATTACACTTCATCGAATCCAAAGAATTCCTTGGACACACTTTGTGATCCAAGACAGGAATTCAAATATAAATTGTGCAATTAATGTTATTTCTCATCGTCTCCTCAAATGTCTTTTTGATAACGGCACTCAAGAAGTAAAGTACAACTCCATATGCAGCTGGAAGAGACAGAAAATATAAAAATAATACAGTGGTAATGGTCGGGGATTTCAACTTTCCAAACATAGACTCAGACTGCCATAGTGTTAAGGGCTTGAATGGAGGGGAATACGTTAAGTGTGTGGATATACCTACAAGAGATAGTGTAAAACTTGACCTACTCTTTGGAAATCAGACAGGGCAGGTGACTGAGGTGTCAATGGAGGAGTATTTTGGAGCAAGTGACCATAATTCTATTAGTTTTAAAACAGTGATGGAAAAGGATAGATTGGATATAAAAGTTAAAGTTCTAAATTGGAGGAAGGCTAATTTCGAAAGTATTACGCAAGAACTTTCAAAAGTTGATTGGGGGTGGGCGTTTGCAGGTAAAGGGATGGCTGGAAAATGGGAAGCCTTCAAAAATTAGATAATGAGAGTCCAGAGACAGTATGTTCCTGTTAGAGTGAAGAGCAAGGCCCATAGGTATAGGGAATGCTGGATGAATCCCTAGAACAGCATAAAGGCAGTAGGAATATTCTTAACAGGGAAATCAGGAAAAAAATCAGAAAAAGGGAGTCATGAGATACATTTGGCAAATAAGGTTAAGGAGAATCCAAAGGGATTCTACAAATACATTAAGGACAAAAGCGTAACTAGGGATGAAATAGGGCCTCTTAAAGATCAGCAAGGCCACCTATGTGTGGAACCACAGCAGATGGGGGAAGATGTTAAATGAGTATTTTGCGTCAGTGTTTACAGTGGAGAAGGATATGGAAGATAGAGAACATAGGGAAGTAAATAATGACCTGTTGAAAATTGTCCATATTACAGAGGAGAACATGCTCACCGTTCTAAAACACATACAGGTGGATAAGTCGCTGGGACTTGATCAGGTTTACCCTAGAACTATATGGAAAGCTAGGGAAAGGATTGTTGGTCCCCGGCTGAGAAATTTGTATCACAATAACCTCAGGCAAGGAGTCGGAAGACTGGAGGTTGGCTAACGTGGTACCACTATTTAAGAAAGGTGGTAAGGAACAGCCAGGGAACTATAGACTGGTGAGCCTGACAGGCACGAGAATTGCTCGAAGCCTGGCACTCCACGAAGCATGCTATTAATAAACACATTGAACTCGACCCCATATACATTCCACTACAACAGAAAATTGGAAGTGACGCAATCCAGCTCAACAGACTCCAGAGTTTAAAAAACAGGGGGAAAAACACACCGACGTTTCATCGGAGGCTGCACTGAGGATGTTACCCAGCATGGTAACGAAACTTCTGCGATATAAGAAACAGCTCGGCGAGCCAACCAACATCAACACCCACAATCCGAGCTACAAATCTACTCCAAAACCTTGGTGAGCCTGACATCAGCGGTCAGCAAGTTGTTGGAGGGAATCCTGAGGGACAGGATTTACACGTATTTGGAAAGGCAAGGACTGATTAGGGATAGTCAATACAGTTTTGTGCATGGGAAATCATGTCTCACTAACTTGATTGAGATTTTGAAGAAGTACTGAAAACGATTGATGAGGGCAGAGAAGTGGATGTGATCAATATGAACTTCAGAAAGGTGTTCGACAAGGTTCCTCATGGTAGACTGGTCAGCAAGTTTAGATCACACGGAATGCAGGGAGAACTAACTATTTGGTTGCAGAACTGGCTTGAAGGTAGAAGACAGAGTGTGGTGGTAGAGGGTTGCTTTTCAGATTAGAGAACTGTGTCGATTGGTGTGCCACAAGGATCAGTGCTGGGTTCACTGCTTTTCATCATTTATATAAATGATTTCAATGTGAACAGAGGAAGTGTGGTTAGTAAGTTTGCAAACAACACCAAAATTAGAAGTGTAGTGGGCAGCGAAGATGGTTACCTCCGAGTAAAATGGGATCTTGATCAGGTGGGCCAGTGGGCTGAGGAGTAGCAGATGGAGTTTAATTTAGATAAACGTGAAGTGCTATATTTTGGAAAGGCAAATCAGGGCAGGACTTATACACTTAATGGTAAGGTCCTGGGGAGTGTTGCTGAACAAAAATACCTTGGAGTGCAGGTTCATAGTTCCTTGAAAGTGGAGTCACAGGTAGATAGGTTAGTGAAGAAGGCATTTGGTGATCTTCCCTTTATTGATCAGTGCATTGAGTGTAGAGTTGGGAGGTCATGTTATGACTCTACAGGACTTTGGTTAGGCCTGTATTGGAATACTGCATGCAATTCTGGTCTCCCTGCTATAGGAAGGATGCTATGAAACTTGAAAAGGTTCAGAAATGATTTGCAAGGATGTTGCCAGGTTTGGAGGGTTTGAGCTATAGGCAGATGTTGAAAAGACGAGGGCAATTTTCCCTGGAGCATCAGAGACGGAAGGGTGACTTTATAGCAATTTATAAAATCATGAGGGACATGGTTAGGGTAAATAGACCAGGTCTTTTTGCTGGGGTGAGAGAGTCCAAAACTAGTGGGCATAGGTTTAAGGCGAGAGGAGAAAGATTTAAAAGGGACCTAAGGGGCAACTTTTTCACCCAGAGGGTGGTGCATGTATGGAATGAGCTGCCAGGAGAAGTGGTGGAGGCTGGTACAATTGTGATGTTTAAAAGGCATCTGGATGGCTATATGAATAAAATGGGTTAGAGGGATATGGGCTAAATACTGGCAAATGGGACTAGATTTATTTAAGACATCTGGTCGGCATGGACGAGTTGGACCAAAGGGTCTGTTTCTGTGCTATATATCACTATGACTGTATGATGCTCTGGTAAATAGCATATCTTTTTTCTATCAGATATTCAGTTGCGTAGATATTACATAAAATGAAATATTCGTGGTATATGTTGGATGTTTTGCAAAATATAAAGGTTCTGATGACCTTCAGCTTTGTGGTTTATTAGTGCCACCTTAACATATCAGCTGCATTCTGTTCCTTTTAAATTTACGTCTTCCATTTTTGGGGATTTTTTTGGGGATTGTTTTTGGGCTTACCAAGATAAGTTTTGTTGGAGTATGAAATGCTGTCTAGTTGTAACATCCAGTATATTATCAAGCGATTTCAGGTTAGGTATGTTGTCCCTCTTATACTTAGATATTCAAACTATAAAGATACCTCCAATGAATGAACATAACAAGGAAAATCCAACATAATGCCACTGAATCTAAACTGGATGGTATGATGTCAATCCCAGCGAAACTCATCCATTCTGGTGTTCATCATTGGAAAAGTGGTGGCTGTTTTGGTATCAGTTGACTGTACATGATATATTACATTGGTCATGCTAAGTTAACCATGTGAATATATTGAGTAGTATGTAATGTATACTTTAGGTCAGTATTGTCTGCAAATACGTAGTTGCACATGTCTGCAACTCATTTTGTATTATTTGGCTATTACAACTGAGGAAATGATTGAAAACAGCTCATTTTATCTCATTATGGTATACAGTATACTTAGAGTACAGTGCTTATAAGATGCAGAGTTAACCTTTTTATACCACATTAATAACTTGTCAGAACACTAATGTTGGAAGAGCAGCTACAATGCACTGCACAGATTTTCCCACTTCCCACAGCAGCCATCCTTCTGTTATCGGCATAGAGATTGATGAGTTATGTCAAATTAGAAGCCATTTCTGAGCTTTTAGAAAGTACTAAAATTAATTTTAATGAATATTTATATTGGGCTTGTGTTGTAGCTCACTTTGATAGCAATGCTATAATATAATCATATCACCAATACTTTTCTTCTACTCCACCAGAGGCACATCTTTGCCACTGACAAATATAAACATGCATTGTAGTTACTGCTGAACACTGCATGCAACAATTTTTGTTGGCTACAGGTAGAACATTTCATACTGTGCTATTGAACAGAGAAAGTATCTCATAAGGTTTGGTAGGTAATTGCAAGTGCCAACAGTACTAAGGCTCCCCATTGCACAAGTGGATGGATTCCACGTGTACTGGAGTGACAGTGTATTATAAAATGTAAAAGTTCAATTTTAGAAATTGCCTTTTTAGCTACAATGAATGCACAGCATCGTAATATCTTCAAGATCTTTTAAGTGCCTTCCAGTTTCTTCCACAAAGTGTTATCAAATGCTTTGAAGATCACATAAACACATTATGGATACAAATTACAAGTAATTAAAAATGATGGTTTTATTAATTTAGATGATCTTCCGAGAAGTTTAAATTGCAAACAATGCATAATAACAAATGCAACCATCAAACTTTTTTATTAGTTATGAGTTACAATCAGTTCTTTTCAAATGAAAATTTGGAAATGTTCCAAAGAGTCATACAGATAGAATCTTAGAGAAAACCATTAAACATTGTGTAACAAGTAGATTTTGCATTATGCCGATGGAGTTAATTCTCTGCTTTATTGGGAAATTAGTTCCATCCTCCAGAGCTGAATAAATTATGCAAATACAAGACTATGATTAACAAAAATTTATTTAATAGTCCGCACCCCATGAGTGGTATAAAAAAGGTTATTCATTGTATTGTGCACTTAATGAATTATATGTAAAAGAGGCCTGCAGCCTTGAGGGACATCAAGCATGTTTGGCAGTTCCCTGTTTCTTGGTACTGTGAAAATATACTTTGCAGTAAAATATTAGGAATGAAGGAACACAAGTCATGCATTTTGAACAAGTTAAAGCAAACCCAATGCCAGAACAAGGACAGAATTGACATTCTACCATTTTCCATTAATCTGTCTTAACCATAAAATTATATATCACAGAAGGAGACCTTTAGGTCCATCATGTCTTTGCCAGCTGTTAAAAGAGCTAAATGAATGTAACTGGTTTGCCCAAAAAACAGTTTCCAGGGTGTTGGAATCATGAAAGAGGACAAAAACCTGATTATATGACCTCATTGACTGCCATATGACTCAACATAGGTAGGAAACTAATTTTTGATACTGTTCTGGTGTATAGTGGGTTTGCTTCAACTAATCCAAATTAAGCAACTAAATGGAACACTGGATTTATTAGTCATTCTTAATATTTTTGTGTTAGTGTGGATTCTTAAAAATAACTTTTCTCAATATCTAAGAAACAGGAAACTGACAAATTTGAGATAACAACGTGTAGAGCTGGATGAACACAGCAGGCCAAGCAGCATTAGAGGAGCAGGAAGGCTGATGTTTCGGGCCTAGACCCTTCTTCAGAAATGGGGGAGGGGAAGGAGATTCTGAAATAAATAGGGAGAGGGGGGAGGCGGATAGAAATGGATAGAGGAGAAGATAGGTGGAGAGGAGACAGACAGGCCAAAGAGGCGGGGATGGAGCCAATAAAAGTAAGTGTAGGTGGGGAGTGAAGCTGGTTCATCAGGTGCAGTGACTTCTGACTTTGTCCACCCCAGTCCAACACCGGCACCTTCACATCATTATAAGAACACAGAGATAGCTTCACAATGCCTTCTTTATCATTTTATTTTATTAAATTAATCATAAGGATGACAAGAGGAATGTCCATGTAAACTTGACATATACAGTTGCCAGATACGTGGGTCCTTATAATTATTAAGGTAGAATTTCCAAATATTGGGAAGAAATTCTGATGGGGAACCCAAAATTCCAGGTTTCTTTCCCATAATGTTCATGTTTTTCTTTGAAGAGAAATCATGTCTGAAAACCATTTGTTTGATTGGTTTGTTTCCTTGTTGGGCAGGGAACCCTACAGAGCAGACCACAGTCCAGAAGCAGTTTTGTTTGTTGGCATTCAGGATATTGGGGAATGGATATAATGTGTGTTGACCTGTCAGGAGTGATTGAACAGAGTCAGAGAGAGAGAGAGAAATTGGAAGCTAAAATCGACTGATTGCTGAGTATGAGAAATAAGTGATCGCAGGGTGATATCAGTGATCCTCGGTCTTAGTGATTTCAGGGGTATGATGACAAAATGGGATGATTCTGTGATCACACTGCATTTCATTGATTGCATTTCCAATGCTTGTGCAGATCTTTTGCCAATATTATGGCAAAAGATTCAGAAAAAGGGCAAGATTCCATTTTAATTCCTTTCAGAAGTGAATTAGGATGAAAAACTTTTGGAAGTTAGGAAAATGAGAATGAGACAATAAAGCAGGAGGGAGGCTTTATCCTCATTACCTAACAACAAAATCTGTCTCACCTGATACATGTATTTGGACCTGATTGAGTAACATTTCCTGTTCAAGACTTTAATTTACAAGGGAGTTAATGACACAGTTGTAGCAATGCTATGAGAGGACCTTTAGATCTGTTCTCAGAAAACAAGGCACTGCCAACAACTATTACGATAGAAAACATGTTGACCCTTTTCAGCTCACTTCCTTTCTAGCATTTTTATTGGTGACACCTGTAGCATTAGTCAGATTAAAGTGAATCACTACATAAAGCAGCTTTTTAAACAAAATATGCTCAGTATTTTCTACACCAGCAACAATTAGAGTAAAGTTACCATAGTCCTGCTCTCTCGTCACAGTGTCACAGTGATAGTGCTTTAACCTGGGGGTCACCACACCTCAGGCAAAGGAAAGATTGAAAAGGACAGTCTCTCTTGGTAAATTCATGTTGTTGGCATCACTCTGTATTGCTTTCTGATGAAGGGTCTAGGCCCGAAATGTCAGCCTTTCTGCTCCTATGATGCTGCTTAGCCTGCTGTGTTCATCCAGCTCTGCACCTTGTTGACTCTGTATTGCAAACCAGTTTTTCAACCAGCTGTAGTTGAATCAGAGATAATAGGAACTGCAGATGCTGGAGAATCCGAGACAACAAGGTGCAGGGCTGGATGAACACAGCAGGCCAAGCAGCATCATAGGAGCAGAGAGGCTGACGTTTCGGGCCTAGACCCTTCATCAGAAAAGGGGGAGGGGAAGGAGGTTCTGAAATAAATAGGGAGAGAGTGGGAGGCAGATAGAAGAGGGATAGAGGAGAGGATAGGTGGAGAGGAAACAAACAGGTCGAAGAGGCGGGGATGGAGCCAGTAAAGGTGAGTGTAGGTAGGGAGTTAGGAAGGGGATAGGTCAGTCCAGGGAGGACGGACAGGTCAAGGGGGCGGGATGAGGTTGGTCGGTAGGAGATGGAGGTGCGGCTTGAGGTGGGAGGAGGGGATAGGTGGGAGGAAGAACAGGTTAGGGAGGCAGGGACGAGCTGGACTGGTTTTGGGATGCAGTAGGGGGAGGGGAGATTTTGAAACTTGTGAAATCCACATTGATACCATTGGGCTGCAAGGTTCCAGCTGAGCTGACTGACTCCAACATTTGAATAAAGACCAACCTGGAACTTTTCAAATAGCCTTAAGCATTCCTAAGTGACTGATACACAAATTGGAAGGACTTTAACCCTGTGATTTGCATAGGATATTATATTTACCATTTTCACTTTAGAAGGAAGATAAGACTAAACTAGATAACTATAGAAAAGTTAGTCAACATCCATGATATTAAAAATTGCATGATATACTTTTCCTGAAGAGATGACGTACATATTTCATATGTGTGTGAATTATTTGGTATCTTAGAGAGGATATTTCATATAAGACTTGTAGGAAATATTCAGAGGATGGTAAGAGAGAAATGTTGCCTCGGTGACAGAAAGTTGATTAATTGATATGAAACAAAGAGTATATTGATGTTCTGTCAACTGGGACCATTGAGCATGGTGTATCACAGCTTGGTTTCTAATTTGTTCTAAGTATACATACGAGTTTTGAACTTAAGCATGAGGGAATATTATGAGATGTAGTAGTGACATAAAGGTAAGGAATTTGGAAAATAATGAGGAGGATATAAAGATGTCAAGATAATGATAATTAACAAAAAGGGCAAGCATGTGGCAGATACAGCTAAATGTAGATTGAGGTGAGATAATTGATTTCCAACAACCACAACCATCTTACCTTGTGCAAGATATGAATCGTAGAATCATACACCAAAGAAGAGGTTCTTCAGCCCATTGAATTTGCACCAACAAAAGAAATTAATCTACATTAATCGCATTTTCCCAGACTTGCCCATAGCTTTGAACACTACGATATTTCAAGTGCTCATTCACATACTACTCTATTTACAAAGGTTTCCCATTCCAGATTCCCACCACCCTCTGGATGAAAAAAAATCTTTCCTCAAATTCCACCTAAACTTCTTTCCCTTTACCTTAACATTATGCTCCCTTGTGGTTGACCCTTCAACTAACGAGAACAGCTGCTTTTATCCACACTGTCCTTGCTTCTCACAATCTTATGCAACTCAGCGTCCGCTACTCTAAAGTAAACAATTCAAGCCTATCCAAATTCTCTTCATAGCTAAAATGCTCCATTCCAAGCAACATCCTGGTGAATGTTCTCTGCACCACGTCCAGTGCAATCACATCCTTTCCATAGTGTGGCAATTAGACTGCATGCAGTACTCCAGCTGTGGCCGAAACAGTTTTGTTCAGCTCGAACATAACCTCTCTGCTCTTATAATCTATGGCACAAATAATAAAGACAAGTGTCTTTATTAATAAAGTTTAATAAATTAATAATTTATTAATAAAGTGTCCCGTATGCCTTCCTAACTATGTTATCAACCTGTCTTGCCACCTTTGGGGATATGTAGATAAGCATGCCAAGATCCTTCTGTTCCTCTTCTTCTCAGCATCCTACAACTCATTGAGTATGATTCAAACCAATACAGAGTTTTTGCCCAATTCTATATAAACACTAGTTTTGGTCAAGCTCCTTGATGCAGTACATGTTCAAATGCTGACTTGATGTCAAGGATAGTTACTCTAACATTTTAGGCTTTTTAGGCCTATGGTCATTTTAGTCAGGAGCTGAGTTGGCAGAATCCCAACCAATTGTTAATGAGTAGATGCCACTGATAGCCCTGTCAATGACCTTTTCCATTGCTTTGAGAGTAACTTGACATAGCAAAAATTAGTCTGGTTGGATCTGTCCTGCCTTGTGTGCATGAGACTTACCTTGGCAACTTTCCACATTACTGGTACATGAGAGTGTTGTGGCTATCCTGCAAATGTTTGACAGGGGCGTGGCTAGTTCTGGAGCATAATTCTTCTGTATTATTTCCAGAATGATGTAAGGCTATTACCTTTGAGATATTAGGTAAAATGAATCGAACTGGCTGAATATCTTTAATTTTGTGCATTCCAGGAGGAGGCCAAAATGTATCAGTTACTCGGCACTTAATAAAACCAAAAGACCACAAGACATAGGAGCAAAAATTAGGCCATTCAGCCCATTGAGTCTGCTCTGCCATTCAATCATGGTTGATAAGTTCCTCAACCCCATTCTCCTGCTTTCTCGCGTAACCCTTGATCCTCTTTATAATCAAGAACCTATCTATCTCAGTCTTAAATGTACTCAATGACCTGGCCTCCACAGCCTTCTGTGGCAGTGAATTCCAGAGATTCACCACTCTCTGGGTGAAGAAGTTTCTCCTTATCTCCATTCTAAAATGTCTTCCCTTTACTCTAAGGCTGTGCCCTTGGGTCCTAGTCTCTCCTACCAATGGAAACATCTTCCCAACATCCATTCTGTCCAGGCCATTCAGTATTCTGTAAGTATCAATTAGATCTCCCCTCATCCTTCTGGGTGAGGATGAATATAAAGGCCTTTCACTGAAGTACTTGCCTGTCACACTGTTGAGAATGGATATATTTGTGGAATGTATTCCACCTGTTAGTTGCTTAATTGTCCACCGCCATTTATGGCTGGATATGCCAAGACTGCATAACTTAAACCTGCTTTGGTGTTTGTTGAATTGCTTAGCTCTGCATGTTACTTCCTTTATTTGGCCTGCCAATAGTTCTGTGTTGCAGTTTCACCAGTTTGACACTTCATGTTTACTTATGCTTAGTACTATTGACATGCTGTCCCGCACTGTTCATTGAAACAGAATTGGTCTCCTGGCTTGACAGTAATGAATACATTGGGAACGTACTGGACCATGAGGTTATAGATTGCAGTTGAATACAATTTTAGTGCTGCAGTTGGCCAATCGTTATTCATAGTTGCCCAGTTTTGACTTTCTAGATCTGATCAAAATCATTTGGCACTGTCATTGTTCCACACAACATGGTGGAGGTTATCCTCAAAGTAGTCATAAGAATACAAGAAATAGAAGCAGGATTTGGCCATTCAGCTCCTACAGCCTGCTTCCCATTCTATGAATTCATGCCTGATCTGCCCCAGGGCTTCAAGGTCTCAAATCTCTTCTGTGGGACTTTGTGTCCATAGGTATTGTAATTTGGTCACTCCTACTAATACTGACATGGATCGATGCATTCATGACAGATCAGTTGGTGAGTTCAAGTAGCTTTTTTTCTCTTTTGTTTGTTCTTTACCAGCCAGCACAGACTCCAGTCTAGCTGCAATGTCCTTTTGAACTCAGCCATTTCAGTAAGTTGTAATGCTGCTGAGCCATTCTTGGTGATGGACTTTTCCTCACCCCAAGACTATATTCTCTTCCCTTGATTCACTCTGTGCTTCTTGCAAATGGTGTTTAACATGGAGGAGTACTGATTCATTAGTTAGGGGGAGGGGGGGTGTGATAAGTTCATCAGCAGGAGATTCTCTTATGCATGTTTAACCTGATGTCATAAAACCTCATGAGAATCCCTGTGGAGGATTCACAGGGTAATGCCCTCCTGACACTATAGACAGGAAGGAATTTTTCCTCTTGGTGGAGGGATCAATGACTAAGGGGCACAGATTTGATTAAGCGGAAGGAGGGGATTTAAGGAAAAATTATTTCACTCAGAAGATGGTAGGAATCTGGAATGCACTGTCTCTTACGATGGTAGAGGCAGAAATACTCATAACATTTAAGAAGTGTTTAGATGTGCACTTGCAATGCCTGGGGCCTAGTGCTGGAAAATGGATGCACAGACTCGATGGGCTGAAGCGTCTTTTTTTCTGAATTGTAGACATCTATACCAGCATGCCACCATATTTGATGGATCTGTCTTTCTGGTGGGCCAGTGATGCCTTGGTCATTCTCTGCAAGATGTACTTCTGTGAGTACAAACTAAGTCAGGTTGCTCCTCAATCAGTCTGTAGGACAGCTTTCCCAATTTTGTCACAAGGCCCGAGATATTAGTAAAGTAGGGTTGACAGTGCCAACAGGATTGATCCTGTTTGGTCTGTCCTTTTACAATCTTTTATGAGGTTTCTGCAATAGATTGATACAACTGAATGGGTTGCTGGGCTGTTTCAGATGGCATTTAAGAGTCAATAACAACAAAGACCTACAGGCACTGGAAATCTGAAACAAAAGTGGAAAGTGTTGGAGAAACTAAGCTGATCTAGCAGTATCTTAAGAAAGAAAAACAGATTTAATGTTTCAGGTCCTGTAACACTTCATCAGAAACATTAACCCTGTTTTTATCTCTGCGGATACTGCCAGACCTGTTAAGTTTCTCTGACATTTAAGAGTCCACCATGTTGCTGTAGATCTGGACATGCAGATCAGATCAGATTGGGATGGCAGATTTATTTTCCTTCTGGAAATTTCTGAATGAGATAGGATTTTACAACAAATGGCAGTCTTATGGTCATCATTAAATTAGCTTTTAACTTCAAATTTAAGCTAAAGGACAGAGCTGCTAGACTGACCCTACAACAAGTGGTGAGAAAATTAGCAAGGGGGAAATGTCATCTCACCAATCTACAATAACAATTGCATATAGAAGTGACCACTGCACAGTACTTGTGGAGATAAAGTCCCCTCTATACATTAAGAATACTCACCATTTTGTTTGCATGGCGGCGTGCTGAATGGGACAGTCTTCGAATAGATCTAGCAACCCAAGACTGGGCATCCACGAGGCACTGTTGGTTTTCAGCAACAGCACAATTAGCTTCATGGCCTGGTACATTCCCCACTCTACCAATACTATCATGCTGGGAGATCAACCCTGGTTCAATGAAGAGTGCAGGAGAATATGCCAGTAACAGTATTAGGCATGCCTAAAGTGAGATGTCACCTTGATGAAGCTGCAATAGAGGACTACTTGTATGCCAAACAGCAGATGCAGCATGCAATAAACAGGGTTAAGTGGTCCCATAACCAATGGGTCAGATTTAAGTTCCGGAGTCATACCACACTCAAACATGAATAGTGATTGATAATTAAACAACTAACAGAAAGAGGACGCTCCTCAAAAATTACCGTCCTCAACAGTAGGCGTGCAAAAGACAATGCTGAAGCACTTATATCCATCTTCAGATCGAAGTACTGAGTGGACAATCCACCATGGTCTTCTCCTGAGGTCCCGAACATCACAGATAGTGGTCTTTGATCAATTCACTGCACATAAGAAGAAATGCTGAAGTCACTAGATACTGTAAAGACCGTGGACAAAAAGCAGGATGAATTTAACATAGTCAATTACTACCATTTTAGTCTACTCTCAATTATCAGTAAAGTGATGACTGAGGACGCCATCAATGATACCAAGCAGCCCTTGTTCTGCAACAACATATCCACTTGATTTTCAGTCTGTGTTCAGAAGACATCTTGGCTCCTGAGCACATTACAGCTCGGCACAAAAATGGACAAAAGAGTTGAACTCCAGAGGTGAGATGACAGTGATTGCCATCAAGGTGGCATTTGACCAAATATGGCATCAAAGTTGGTGTTAATGGTAATCAGGGGAAAAACTCTGTGCTTGTTGGACTCATACTTAGCACAAAGGAAGATAGTTGTGGTTGTTGAGGTCAATCATCTCAGTCCTACCACATCATTGCAGGAGTTCTTCAGGTGTTCCTAGACCTACCTAACTTAAGCTACTTTATCAATGACATTCACTCCATCATAAGGTCAGAAGTGGGATGATCACTGATGATTGCACATTGTTCAGCATCATTTGCAACTCTTCAGGTACTGAAGCAATCTATATCCAAATGCAGCAAAATTTGGACAATATCCAGTCTAGGCTAATAGGTAATGTGTTACATTTGTGGCATACAAGTGCAAGGTAATGAATATCTCCAAAAGGAGAAAATCTAGTTATCATCTCATGACGTTCAATAGCATTACCATTACTGGATCAGCAAAATCCTGTGAATTACCATTGACCAGAATCAGAAGTAGACTACCCATCTAAATATGTGGGTGAAAGAACAGGACAGAGGCCAGCACTCCTGCAGTGAATAATTCACTTCATCCCTTCCCACTGTCTGTTCATCCACAAGATGCAAGTCAAGAGTGTGATGGAAAAATGTTCACTTGTCTGAATGATTGCAGTTCAAAGAACACTCAAGAAGCTTGACACCAGTCAGCACCCCACTTAATTGGTACCATATTCATAACCTTCATCATTCACTCACTTCACCGCGAATGCACGGCAGGAGCTGTGTCTGAATGCACCCCACCCCCCGCCCAAAGACTACAACAATCTCGCCAGCTTAGAGTAGATACTTCTTTTAAAGTTTAGACCTCCACAATAAAGATTACTGTCCTTATCAGCTGGAGATTAAGATTGTAATACTATCTGAGTATTTCATATGTTTTCTCCGACTATGCAAATTCTATCTGCATCTGCTTGCTTGTGCTCTGTGATTCAGCAAGGACAGTGCTACCATTTTCAAATGCATCTACCAAACTTGTATATGGCCAAGCGAAAAACTGTAATGTAAGGTGTGTGGCAACAACAGTTACGGAGTCCCTCATCATTACTTTTTCTGCCCTCCCTGCAGCAGATATAGACAGAGGAACAGGGAAACTGCTGAACTTTCATTGCAAGTCCTTGACAAACAGTCAAGTATGGAGCTACTGGCGACTAGTTTGGGTGATGGAGAAAGGGCTATTTACCCTATTTGAATACATTGACCAGAAACTAGACTGAAACACTTTATTTCAAGTCAGACTGCTATAACTAGCAATAGCAGATTACTCTAATTCTGTATGGTATTAAAGGCAAAATGCTGGCATAGTTGGAGACTTCTTCGACTGGCAGAAGGCAGAGAATAGTGATAAAGGGGTCTTTTTCAGGATGGCAGCCAGTTACTGGTGGAGTTCTGCTGGACTCAGTGTTAGGACCACAACTATAACAACTAACAACATTATGCATTAAAAATCTGGATGAAGGAACTGAGGGCATTGTTTTTATTTGCAGATGATACAAAGATAGGTGGAGGGACAGGCAGTGTTCAGGAAGTAGAGAGGCTGCAGAAGGACTTGGACAGGCTACAAAAGTGGACAAAGAAGGGACATATGAATTACAATGTGGGAAAGTATGACGATATGCACTGCGGCACAAAGAATAGAGACTTAGACTATTCTCTAGATTAATAAGGCTCCAGAAATCTAAACCACACAGGGCTTTAGGAGCCCTAGTTTAGGATTCTCTTAAGGTTAATATACAGGTTCAGTTGGCAGTTGTGAAGGCAAATGCAAAGGTTGCATTAATTTCAAAAGAAGTAGAATACAACAGCAGGGATGTGCTGTTACAGCCATAATAGAGTCTGATCAGACCACATTTAGAATATTGTGAGCAGCTTTGGACCCTATATCTAAGGATGGATGTGCTGGTCTTGGATGAGAATCAGAGTAGATTCACAAGAATGAACCCTGGAAAGAATGGCTTGTCATATGAAGAGCGGTTGAAGACTCTGGGTCTGTAGAAGGATGAGATGGTGATCTCATTGAAACTTGCAGAATACTGAAAGGACATTGTTAGATTGGATGTGGATAAGATGCTTCCATTGTAGGAAAGGCTATGAAATGGGGGCTTGGCCTCAGTGTGAAGTGATAACCGTTTAGAACTGAGATGAGGAGTAATTTCTTCAGTCAGAGGGTGGTGAATCTGTGGATCTCACTGCCAGAGAAAGCTGTGGTGGTCAAATCATTGATTGTCTTTAAGACAGAGATAGGTTCTTGATTATTGAAGAGATCAAGGGTTGCAGGAAGAAGGAAGGAGAATGGGGTTGAGAAACATATCAGCCATAATCAAATGGCAGAGCAGAATTGATGGGCTAAATGGCCTAATCCTGCTCCTATATCTTATGGTCTTATACCTCAAAGACTAATTCAAACCCAAATTCCAAACAACAATTTTTTTTGACATAATGTTATACCCAACCCAGCATATATATGGGACCAGAAACATCAACTTTCCTGTTCTTCTGATGCTGCTTGACCTGCTGTGTTCCTCCAGCTCCACACTGTATTGACTTTAATGGGCTAAAATGGTTTGAAAAAAGAAGGAACACGGGCCTAAAATGGCTTCAGTGTTCACGTAACTGCAGATTGAGGCAAGTTCAGGAAATTAATGTGGAGAAACAAAATCATCTGAACTTAAATTACCAGAATATTTAAATACATTTAAACCAGTCAATCAATTCAGCTATCAAAAACTTGCAATTTCTCTTATAATTTAAACTGTAAGAGATATTTCATACTTTTTAACACACATTTGAACTGAAAGGGTTGTCTGCAAATCTTCAGCTTGGAAAGACGATGGAGTCAGACTTAGGAGTACATAAGTAAACCACATTTTAGTGGCTGCTTGGAAGACAGCTGATAACAGTAAGGATTAGAAGAGTCTCTTTTTTTCTTTTTGTTCTTGCTCAGCATCTCACAAGTCAGCACCAGAGACAAAGCAAATTGGTGAAGCGTCAATTCACTGAGAATTCAAGATCCTACAAACTTCATTGCTGCAGAAAATGCTAAATCTTTATCAACTTCACGTCAACTTTACTTTCCTTTTGTATTCGACACTCTCCCTTTTTAAACTTTATTTCCATGTTTGTGTGTACATTTATGTGAAGTTTTATTATTCTTCTCAAAGTTAGTAAGTCATTAAATTTATCCCTCTGTCACTCGAGAAAACTTTGCAATTAGCTACTCTATTTTGATCCAGTACACCACATAATAATTGAAGTGGAAAAAAGCAGTGTGTTAAAAATCATTAAAAACTTTGTTATAAGCAACCAAAGAGGTTAAAAAAAAGGAAGCTGGGGCAATTCGTCCCATCTTCACCCAGACATAACAATTTGTTAAAAATCAAATTTTAAATTTGTATAAACATATAAATTGTGGATATGAAAATCTGGCTCAATGTGATACAGACTGCTGTATCATTTTACCAAATTGCAGTAGAGTGTTGTTTCTCTGTAATGATTGTCACGAGGTCAGCCAGGTGGAACTCATAGAATATGAGTTCCCTGATTAGGGCTATTAATCGGGTCCAATTAGGGAGCCCTGGCTGACAGTTAACAAATGGAGTGTCAGTCATTCTGACACACTGAGCTGCCTCTGAGAGAGCTGGGCCAATGTCAAGGACATTCCATGCATAAATAAAGGGTGACTTGGTGATGGGATACTGGTCTCTGTGGGGTTATTTCACTGTCCACTGAATAGCAATTGACTAAATAGGAATGTGAGGGGAACATGGTTTCTGTTTTGGGTGCAATGGGAAATTGCACTTAAAAAAGGCTTGAAATTACATTCGTTCACTTTCTGTTCAAGTTCCTGTCAAAAATCATTTGCATAATTGCAAATGTTCAATCATCCATGAATTAGCACCATTGGCTGTGCTAAAGAATATAATCATATTTTTAACTTCTATTGCAAAGTATTCCTCATTGTTTTTAAGTGTAATAACGTGATGCATATTTATTAATGTGCTTAAAATGGCTTTATTAAATCAAAGAAAAGATCGTCAATAAAGGTGCCCAGTCTTCACTGAAAATGATTGTAAAAGCTCTATCCCAAACCATTTAATAATTTCACTGATGTTCACTTGGCAATTTTTTCCTAAATTACATATTTTCTGATACAAAAATATTGAATTACTCCTAAGTAAATGAATGCAATTTGAAGCACCTTCCCAAATCAGCACAATCAGCAGAGTCTTGCATTTTCAACCTAGGAAGCATGTGGGTGGGGATTGACATACAGCTAACTTGTGTCTTAAATGAGGGTAAAAAATTGTAAGAAACATGATTATATGTGGTTTGAGCTCACATATAACAATAACTAACATTTATATACTGTCCTTATTTTACTATTGATTGATGGGATCCCCATTATTGATGGGATGCGTCAGCTTTAATTGCCCAGAGGCAATCATGTTACTGTGGGTCTAGAGTCACACGTAGGCCAAATCAGGTAAAGATGGCAGTTTCCTTCCTTAAAGGACATTAGTGAATTAAATGGGTTTTTCATAACAATCAACAATGGATTCATGGTCATCATTAGACTCCTAATGCCAGACATTTTTTTATTATTAAATTCAAAAAATTTCATCATCTGTCATGCAACTCCACAACTCCACAAGCCAATCAGTTACTTGTTAGCTGAATCTCACTTTGCACACATCCCTTGGTGCTGGCCCATCTGCAAACAAGGTCCCCACTGCTTGAACAAAACAACTGTGTAAAAACAACTTACAGTGATTTTCAATTACTTGTCTTTGCAAGTGCAGCGATCCCTTCTGCAAAACTTGGTTTTAAAAAAGTCCTATTTTCGATTCAGTCCACAATCAAAAATAGAGAAAAATAAAAAGATATGATCTTTACAAGAATGAGAGAAAGTCATTATCTGCAACACATGGATAACTAGGGGTTAATTCTTTGGCTGTTACCTTGACAACATGCAAACTTTTGAATCCAGGCTGATATACGCGAGAATGTTCAGTGTGTCATCTGCTCCTTATTAGCTATTGTTTAAAGGGTTTTTTCCTTCCATTGGTGTGACATTCTATGAGTCTCTCTCTCTGTCTCCAGATAGCCACTTAATTTACATATGCAGCCAAATCTTGTTATATCACCGTACATCCAACAAACACATTTTGAAAAGATAAGATAAAAGTACCTATAGTTCTTTGGGATTCTGAAAAGTGGCCGTAACAGGGCTACTTGTGGAGGTGGGCTAAAAAAAGGAGTGACCTCTGCTTGGGAGTGACACAGCAATTTTCTCATATGATTACATTCTTTTAATCTTATCACATATTATTAGTGACTGGAGGGCAGGAAATTCTGAAATCTCCTGAGACTTTCTGGCTTTCCACTTTGAGGTGCCGTATTTAGAACACACCCAGAGAGCACTTCACTTTCTGTAATCCAGGATCATCAGTGGATCACCACTCATCACCTGTATCCATCCCCAGATATGTCAGTCAAATAAGGCAAGAATGCTCCATGACTTGCTGATAATTCCCAAGATGTTCTCCTGCAGGATACTCATGAAAGAAGGGATGCGCTCTTTCCCAAAAATGAGAAGATATCATCCTGAGTTGCCAAGGTGGTCTGTATGGAGGAGGCTATGGCAATTGGTGTTTGTGACAACCAGAGCCAAGACAGTGTCAAAAGAGGATGAATGATTACTTGCACATCACTAAGGTACGTGCCTCTGTTTACTCAATGCCTCCTTGAAGGTGAGTTAACATTGTAAGTTTGCATCTGCGCAGAACTTTCAACCACGAAACTTATTGCCAGGCAGCTCCACCACATGCTTCATGTCAATTAGTATCTGTCATTTCATTGCACCTACCCATGTCATACTAGTTGTACCACCGTACTACAATATACTATTACTTGTACACAATCTTAGCTGCCGCTGCTGAGGTGACACCATGATGTACTGCTAGGAAAACAAAGAGTAAAGATTATTGAAGAATTATTGAGAATCAATTAGCTTAGTATAGCCACTCTACATCTCTCTTACAGTTGCACATTCTTTGCAAACCAAGTGCATTCTCCTTTTCAGCCTGCCAACACTATACTGATGTCTTTTAAAATGTATTCATTTGGTGGGATGTCAGCATCGCTGACTGGCCAACATTTATTACCTGTCCCTGGTTTCCCTTGAGAAGGTGGTGGTGGGCTGCCTTCTTGAGCTGCTGCGGGTTGTTCCACAATGCCATTAGGGAGGGAATTCCAGGATTTTGACCTAGAGGCAGTGAAGGAACAGTGGTATATTTCCAAGAGGGGATGCTGAGTGCCTTGGAGGGGAACTTGAAGTGGTGGTTTTCACATATGTCTGCTGTCCTTGTCCTTCTAGATGGAAGTTGTTTGAATCATAGAATCCCTACAGTGTGGAAACAGACCCTTCAGCCCAACATGTCCGCACCAACCCCCAGAGCATTCCACTCAGACCCATCCCCCTATAACCCACCTAATCTACACATCCCTGAACACTACGGGCAATTTAGCATGGCCAATCCACCTAACCTGCACATCTTTGGATTGTGGGAGGAAACCGGAGCACCTGGAGTAAACCCACGAGACACAGGGAGAATGTGCAAACTCCACACAGACAGTTGCCTGAGGTGGGTTTTGAACCGGGGACCTTGGCGCTGTGAGGCAGCAGTGCTAACCACTGAGCCACTGTGTCACCCTAGGTGGTGTTGTCTCAGGATCTTCTGGTGAATTTCTACAGTGTATCTTGTAGATGGTACACACTGCTGCTACAGGCCGTCGATGGTGGAGGGAGTGGGTGCTTGTGGATGTAGTACCAATCAAGCGGCAGCTTTCTCCTGTATGGTGTCAAGCTTCTTGAGTGTTGTTGGGACTGCACTCATTCAGGAAAGTGGGAAGTATTCCATCACACACCTGACTTGCGCCTCATAGATAGTGGACTATACGGTAAATGGAAAAGCCCCGGGGAAAATTGATGCACAGAGAGATCTGGGTGTTCAGGTCCATTGTACCCTGAAGGTGGCATTGCAGGTCGATAGAGTGGTCAAGAAAGCATACGGCATGCTTTCATTCATCGGACGGGGTATTGAGTACAAGACTTGGCAGGTCATGTTACAGTTGTATAGGACATTGGTTCGACCACATTTGGAATATGGCATACAGTTCTGGTTGTCACATTACCAAAAGAATGTGGATGCTTTGGAGAGGGTGCAGAGGAGGTTCACCAGGATGTTGCCTGGTATGGAGGGCGCTAGGTATGAAGAGAGGTTGAGTAAGACAGAGGTTGAGGGGGGACCTGATTGAGGTCTACAAAATCATGAGAGATATAGACAGGATGGATAGCAAGAAGCTTTTTCCCACAGTGGGGGACTCAATTACTAGGGGTCACAATTTCAAGGTGAGAGGGGAAAAGTTGCGTGGAAAGTTCTTTACGCAGAGGGTGGTGGGTGCCTGGAATGCGTTGCCAGCAGAGGTGGTAGAGGCGGGCACGCTAGCGTCATTTAAGATGTATCGAGACAGATACATGAATGGGCAGGGACCAGAGGGATACAGATCCTTGGAAAATAGGTGACAGGTTTAGATAGAGGATCTGGATCGGCGCAGGCTTGGAGGGCTGAAGGGCCTGTTCCTGTGCTGTAATTTTCTTTGTTCTTTGTTCTTTGACAGGCTTTGGGGAGTCAGAAGGTGTGTTAAACACCACAGTATTCCTAGCCTCTGACCTGCTCTTGTAGCCACTGTGTTTATGTGGTGAGTCCAGTTGAGTTTCTGGTCAATGATAATCCCCAGGATGTTGACAGTGGGGGATTCAGTGATGGTAACACTATTGAATGTCAAGTGGCGGTAGTTAGTTTGTCTCTTGTTGGTGATGATCATAGCCTGGCATTTGTGTGGCACAAATGTTACTTGCCACTTGTCAGCCCAAGCCTGGATATTGTCCAAATCTTGTTGCATTTGGACGTGGACTGCTTCGGTATCTGAGGAGTCACAAGTGGTGCTGAATATTGTGAACCATTGACGAACAATCCCACTTCTGACCTTATGATGGAAGGAATGTCATTGATGAAGCAGCTAGAAATAGGTGGATCTACGACTCTATCTTGAGGAAATCCTGTAGAGATGTCCTGGAGTTGAGATGACCAACCTCTAACAACCATGACCAGCTTCCTCTGTGTCAGGTATGACTCCAACTAGTGAAGGGTTTGCCCCCTGATTTTCATTGATACCAGTTTGGCCAGGCTCCTTGAAGCCACACTCGGTTGAATACAAGCTTGACGTCAAAGGCTGTCACTCTCACCTCACCTCTGGAACTCAACTATTTTGTCCATGTTTGAACCAAGACTGTAATGATGTCAGGAGCTGAGAGGCCCTAGAAGAACCCAAAATGGGCGTCACTAAGCAGGTTATTGCTGATAAGGTGCTACTTGATAGCACTGTTAATGACATCTGCCATCACTTTACTGATGATCGAGAGTAGACTGATGGGGTGGTAATTGGCTGGGTTGGAGTTGTCCTGCTTTTTATGCACAGTACATACATGGGCAATTTTACACATTGTTGGGTAGATGACAGTGTTGTAGCTGTACTGGAAAAGCTTGGCTAGGGGAGCGGCAAGTTCTAGAGCGCAAGTCTTCAGTACTGTTGCTGGAATATTGTCAGGGCCTGTAGCTTTTTCAGCATCGAGTATGTCCATCCATTTCTTGATATCATGTGGAGTGAATTGAATTGGCTGAAGACTGGTATCTGTTATGCTGGGGACCACTGGAGGAGGCTGAGATGGGTCATCCGGAAAGGCACTTCTGGCTGAAAACTGTTGTGAAAGCTTCAGCCTTAGCTTTTGCACTGATGAGCTTCATCATTGAGGATAAGGATATTTGCAGAGTCTCCTCCTCCAGTGAGTTTCTGAATCATGCACCACTATTCAAGACTTGATGTGGTAGGACTGCAGGGCTTAGGTCTGATCTGTTGGTTGTGGGATTGCTTAGCTTTGCCTATCACTTGCTGCTAATGCTGTTTGACACACAAATGTTGTTTGGTGGCTTCACCAAGTTGATACCTCATCTTCAGATATGCCTGGTGCTGCTCCTGGCATGCCCTCCTTCATTCTCCATTGAACCAGGATTGATCACCTGACTTGATATAATAATTGAATGGGGAATATGCCAAGCCATGAGGTTACAAATTGTGCTGGAATACAATTCTGCTGCTGGTGATGGCCCATAGCACCTCATGGATGCCGAGTCTTGCAATCTGACTAGCAAATTCAACTGGGCCAAAATTATATGAAATGTATGACAAACAGAGCATCTCAATGATTCACAGTTTTGAAACAAACGTTCTTTTGAGGTTAAGAGTACCTCTCCATTTCAATTGTCTGTGACTTTGAGTATTTAAAAATGTTCATACATTGTTTTCAAATTGTTTTGAAATATAGCCATGATCAGATACTCTTGGGCCTTCTGCCTTGTCTCCATAAGACCATAATAACTAGAAACAGGAGTAGACCATTTGACCTCTCAAGCTTGCTCAGCCATTCAATAGGATCATGACTTATCTCACTACCTCCCTGGCTTCCTCAGCATTAACACTGTTTCCTCAGCATCTCCATTCATCTCCCCTACTTTCTAATACAAGGAGACAGGTGACTGGTCCATCTCCTTCTAAACTCTCAGCCAGTTATTCAGCTATGTTGTGCATGTGGCAATGAGCACATATGGCTCTTGATGCTTTTCGTTACCTGCTGTAACACAGCACTTGCACATTGAAATGTTCATCTTCCATTATGGTTTCATCCCAATGTCATTAACTCTCATGGTCCTGCATGGCTAATTGTGCATTAATCACCTACTATAACCATGAGCACTGCTGGCAAATCTCAATGGCTTCTTGTCAAAGGTGAATGAATGATTGGATATGATCAGGAGATAGTTGTTAGCAGCTTTTACACCTTAATTGCTTCTAATATGCAGGAATTGTTTCGCTTCAGTGCAAAAGTCTTAACAATGTTCTTGAATAATAGCTTTTCTCCTGTTTCAATTTTGATACCTTCTTTTGAGCATTTGGAAATCAATGTTGAGAGGGATGCTTTAACCTAATTTTAATTTTGATTTGATTGCACTCTATTAGATATCCTCATGCCTAACCTCACCATTTTACATCCCTCATTCAGTTCCATTGTGCTCCCCTTCCTTAATTTCCAGCTCCCACACCTTGTAACACCCATTGTCTCTAAAATGTTGACTCAGCCATCTTCATCCCAGTTTACTGCCTCCATTCAAAGGGATATTTCCAGTCCCCCTGACAAGCAAGTCCACATTCCTGTCAATCTGTTTTGGGTTACACCTAAACATTAATGCCCCAATTACATTGATCTCCTCTTAAGTTAAGGCAATGATGACCTGTCTAAGACAGGTTTGCTTTAGTAAACTAGTGTGGTTGTCTCAAATGGGCAATCATTTGGACTCAGTCAGCATTCATCCTGAACACTGTTAACATTTAAATGAAAGAAGCCTGATCACAAAAAGCTATGACTTCTCATGAGCTGCTGAACACAGAAAGCCTTGAGCCCTAACCCTGGATGCATTTTGCAATTAAACAATTTATTTCTGAAGGAGCCAAGTTGCAGATTCACCAGAACTCAGAGGTGGCAGTCTACCCCACCAGATATTTATCCTATATATGTAATCATGTAGACTTTTATTCCTACTTTTTCTGGTCAGTTGAGTTTACTTTGGATATCAATATCCCAGTTCTAATAATGTGATATTCCCAATGTCCTTTATTAAAGCAAAATTCCCTAAAACAACTGCTAAAATCTTACCTGTACAATGCTCAAAATCATAAGTGAATCAGTCTGAGGATCAAATCAAAACAGGTGATCAGTTCACCCAATACCACCCATCAACTGGTGAACAGAATACTTCCTGAGCTGGCTAACTATGCTGTGAGAACAAACTTTCTCTAATACCACTTTTCCATACAAACTGTCTGAGTGTTCAAACTCAGTCTCACAAACATGTCATCCACCACAGCTAATTAATTAACTCATTTAGACTTGCTCGTTTCTTCTTAGAAAGAGGCTTAAACTTTTGGTCTTAACAAACTTTGACCTGAAGCTTTAATTTGCTCATGCTGTTACCACATAATACTATCCAATGAACTGAATGAAATTTACACAGCACAATTCTGTGTCAATCACAAGTTTACCTGGAAAATAGTCCACATTGTCACAACTCATTCACTGTGACTGTTTTTAAACAAGGTTCCTGTCTTTCGGAATTACTGTGCAGTTTAGTTAGTTCTTACTGAGCTACTATCTAAACACATACATATTCCTTCAGCAAAACACAGAAACACATTATGGCCAGTGACTTTTCCAATTATTAGATCATCACCAGTTTATTTTGTTTTACTCTCATTTCAGTTCATTTTCAGTTAACCCAGCAAAATTTACAGTAATAGCTACAGTAGAGTTTGTGGACAGAAGTTTTCTGCCTTTTTGGCAGACAAAATTGTGCCCCGAGCATGTTCCAGTGGCTGGGTGTTAACTAGTACTCATAACATGCAAATGAATGCAAAACAAGCTTCTGACCATGACACTGGAGAAAGCCAATGTTTGAAGGTTTCTGAGAAATTACTACCAAAAGTTTAACAAGCCAACGGGAAACCATATTTCTGCCAACACCCCCTCCCCAACCACCCCACCCAATTAAGTTCCTGCACCCACCCTTCTAAACGCCCGGGTAGGCTTTTAACATTCTACCCAAGGATGTTAATTTCAAAATTGAGGCATTGCCAAATTGAGAGCCAATGTAAGCCAAGAACATGCAAATGGTAAATGAATGAATTTAGGTGCATGATAGAAAATCTTACATTTAATTCTCCGCATTCCTTTGTACTGTTTTAGCAGATTTGAGCCAAATTTTGTTGCTAAATGGCTGCAAACTACTAGAAATTTTACCCAAAATTACACGGAGTGGAATGCATTCAACTGATTTTTTTTCACCCCCTTCCCTTGATGACAGTTTAGATCATCTCTGAAAACAACAAATGCTGGAGAACACAGCGGGTCAGGCAGCATCCATGGAGAGAGAGCAAGCTAACATTTTGAGTCTGGATGACTCTCCATCAGAGCTGAAGTGAAGTGTGAAGAGGGCAGCATTTATGGTTATGTGCCCTAAGTAACTTTGAAAAAATAAACAGGCAATGTTTTATTTCTACATCTGAAAGGTGCGATGTTTAATAATTTAGAAGCAGCAAGAAGCCAAAGATCTTACAGTGTATTTTATGTGGCAACAAACAGAAAGAAGACTGTTTCATTTCAATTAGCCTTTCTGCTAACAAAAGAATGACAAAACACACTGTAAAAAGGCTCTCCTCCAGTACTCCCCACCACAACACCCCAGTTATGACATAAATGCTGCACCCTCCACACTTCATTTCAGCTCTGATGAAGAGCCATTTAGACTTGAAATGTTAGCTGGCTGTCTCTCCATGGATGCTGTCTGACCCCTTGTGATCTCCAGCATTTGTTGTTTTCAGTACAGATTCCAGAATCTGCAGTAATTTGCTCTTAGATCATCTCTGATCTTGATATTGTGTCCATATCCTTCTTCCTTCAGTCTGTTGGAAATTTGCCCATTTTCTTTCGTCTGAATATTTTTCGTATGTAATGGACATATTTATGTAACATGTGGGAGGAGGATACATTTTGTGTCAGTTCTGCCCATTTAAATCATTAAAAAATTTCTTAATTAAGCAGTATTTTAAATGTGGCATGAAGGTGGCTGACATTAAAGGTGTGGGCTGCTTGACTTTTGAAATAGCATTGATTTATAATAAGGAATTTTACCAGTTTTGAATATGGTTATGTGCCCTAAGTGACCTTGATAAAATAAACACGGCAATATTTCATTGCTGCATCTGAAAGGTGTGATGTTTAATAATTTAGAAGCAGCAAGAAGCCGGAGATCTTACAGTGTATTTTATGTGGCAACAAACAGAAGGAAGACTGTTTCATTTCAATCAGCCTTTCTGCTAACAAAAGAATGACAAAACACACTGTAAAAAGGCTTGGCAGATTGTGCTTTCAGTTTTACTATTGTGTTTTTATTTGATGTTCAGTCTGTCCTTGCCTCTATTTATCTTTGATTGTTTTCTGTGGATCATCTTACCTGGGATCAAGTGTCTTTCAGTGTTCTAACAGAGGCTCATATTCTTCAGCAGTTCTGATCTTAAAGCACTAATTGGATCAGGTGTAAACTGAACCTGTAGGGTTACGACTTTGATGTGATACTTTAGACTGGCACACCTGTAACATCCCTGTTTGGATGTAAAGTAGCAGCCGGTTCTACCTGCTGCTAAACCCTCAGCTAATAAAAACGCTAGTAATCATGTTGTATTACAAGGCTCAAATTCATGCTGTTACTTTATTGCAAGGTTGTCATTAATTTTGCATGGTGAACCTGGAATCTGACCTGACCTGTTTTTTGTTGGCTCTGTGAGGCAGGACAGCTGTTCCTTCTACTTTGCTGCAGCTCTGAGTTAGCATTGGGTCAGTTATGCATTGCATGAGAGGCAAGCCTTTGATCAATAATCCTATTAAACTAAAAATTGCTTTCTTTCTATGGATCAGTGAGGAAAGATTGTTATTTTTGGTAAATACACCAGTAGCAAAGGTCACCTGATAATGTAACACTGTTCCACCTTTGCTGTCCAATTTCACAACCCACATTCTCTTATTACAAAGATGAGAGCCCTGAAGAACTAAATAACTGCTATAATTAGGTGGACATAAAAGCAACTTTAAAGAGACAGAATCTCACTGTTGAATTACTTTCACTATAATTTAAAAGTTAAAGAAATTGAAACTTTCTCCACACAAACCAATCTGTTGATATTAAGATGTTAACAAGAATATAGATCAACAGGGAATTCAATTTCAAATATGTGACTTTCAGAATAGGCATTACAAACGCAGAGATTTTTTTTCAAAAGTCCTTATGCTCCTGAGATTATAGCGACTCACATTTCCACTATAGCTTTCACAAGTCTAAATGAGAAGAGTCTTTGGTTCACTACTTTATTCTCATGGTAAGTCAAACATATTGCATCTATCCAGCTCTTTCTTACATGAATTGAATGTTGTAGTCCCATTCAACCAATTCCAAGGCAAAATCCCCTTTCAACACGTCCCCCATTCCAGCTACTGATCTGCGAAGAGTTTCTTGTTTGGATATGACCTAAGCTTATCTTTCATAAGCCTCATCTTATACTCTGATATCAGTGAGTTGACATGACTACAATGTTGATTGCATAGTCCGGTGTAAACTTTTAGAGTAACTAGGCTACCTTCTGTTCTGATATGGGACTACTTGAAACTATATGATAACACACAATAGGAGTGATAGCTGAGAGGACTCATTGGTATCATGAGGGATGATTTCTGGTACATGAAGGTTAAATTCTGATTTTGTTGAGATTACCCTGGTGCCACAATGTAAGGAGTGGTTGTATGAACTTGTGGTTGCAAAATTTATGTTATCTTACAACTAATATTATTTCATTAAATGACATCAGACATTGTTGCACCTTGAATCTATCACAGTCTTATTTCTCCAGTGGCTAGAAAACAGAAGGTTAGAATTCTATGTTAATTTTTCATTGAATCTGATGATGTTCAGAACAGGGATCAGGAGCAAGAAATATTGTTAATGTAACAGAATTACTTGAAAAACAAAAAGTTTATTTTTATTTTTAACTAGCTATGATTGGGATTACTAAGTAACTGGTTATGCTTTCTTTTTGCCAATGTTTAACTCTTGCTGTTTTAAAATCTCTCTTTTGCTATAATTTGAAAGGTAAGATCTACAGTTCCTGCCATTTGTCAAGAGACTAGATTTAAAACCAGCAAAATGTTCAATTTCAACTTTATAAAATTATGGTTGAATTTTACTTTGAATATCCTTTTCCAAATGATTCTTTGACGAACAGTGGGTGTAGAGCTTGATTAAATGACAATTTGTGAAAAAGAATAAACTCTGCTTATTTCCCTGTCATTTCAGGAGGAGACAATGTTCCCAATGCTGTTTCGCCATATTGTTTGGATAAGCATCCACTGGTCTTTAGCTCAGACCCTGAAAATCAAGTTAAAAGTCTGAATTCATGTGAACATTCCCCCAAATTCTGACCTATTTGCACTCACATTTGTGTATGGATAGCAGGATACAAGGTGGCAATTTGTGATTCAGCAAATATTAGTGGTCACTTATGGAGTTGATTGGCCAGAAATTTCCCCAGTATTGTTCCGTAGAAATGAATGGAAAAAAACCCAGCAGTTTCAAAAAGAGATAGATGATCTATTCTTCCAGATTACACATAGGCAGTGAAGATGAAAATCGCACTCATGATTCTATTTATTATTCATTCAGATGGATGACGCTTGAAAATCTGATTAATAATGCCCAAAGTCACTTTAGAAACTAGTTTACTAGCTTAAGAACATACTATAAGTGCATCTAATTTGTAGTACAAATTGGAGCAGCTAGTTTATTAGCTGGGTTTCAGAATTTGTGGGCTAAACGTTTAATTGTAAAATATATAATTTAAATGAATTGTTTGAAATTCATAGAAGTTATAAAGGACAACATTGTGCTAGTGCAGCCCAGGTTTTCCTCGATATGGTTTACTTGCTTTAAAAAATTATCACAAAAATAACGTTTTAGAGCTGGCATTTTTTGGGGATTTGTAATCTTGTAAAATGAGTGAGAGCATTGGGGAAGCTATAATTTCAAAAGTTGAAAATCCTGCCCTAACCCACATTGCATATTTCAATTCTTGATTTTAACTGACGCAAATTGAAGGCAGTAGACTAATCTGCTTTCAAGAAGTGTGTCAGTGATTCAAATTTGCTACTAAGGTTGCATGCCTAAGTTGTTACAGACACTCCTGCAGGCCAAATTTTCCAATGCTCACGAAACTTGGAATGGCATGATGTAGAAACTAAATGTCTTTCTAGCATAGTTTGTGGGCTAGATAGGATAGAATGTTTCACGTTATTTCCCTGCTAGCTCTAAAATAAATCTGTTTCTCTCACTGTGATTGGCGATCCCTACTAGTATCTGAATTCCTCACAGGGATTGCTACCAATAACCTCCATGCTTGCCACCCAATCTTAGGATTCAACACTTTTCCCACCACAATCTTCATGACCTACCTCCATATTCAATCTACCCCAGGACTTCTATGATCTTCCTCATTGAGCCACCCAAGATCCACGACCCACCTGGATCTCATTTACAATATTCACTGTCAATTCCTACTCTCCATGATTTGTCCCATGGTCTCACTCCTTCTTCCTTACTCTCAGGCAGCAGCCTACCAGCAGAGGCTTTCCCACTCAACTTCCTCTTAATGTGATTGCCTCCAGTCAGGAAATTGTGTGCTTTTTTCCAATTTAAGTCATTCTGTAAAGTTAATCTGGACCTCTCCATTAACCACAGATCTGATTTTCCTGGCCATTGCAATATAGCTCCTCCCTCTTAAATACTGGAGTTTTTCAGTGCATCCATCTTAAAGATCCAAATCAATAACCTTATTCATGAGGTTCAGAAACTCTGGGTAGAATGCTTCAGTCATGATGTCACTTAAGAAGAAAATTGTCAAGCAGGATGAGCGAGACCTGGTGAAAAATTTAACAGTGCCTTTGGCGGGTGGGGGGATGGTGGGGAACCTGTAAGAGTTGGACACTGAGAAGGGGAACATGGGGATAAATGAAGGGGTGGGCAGCTGCATATAGACCTATAAAAGTGAAGGAGGGGTAACTGCCAGTTTGTGTTGCTGGATCAAAGAGGAATACACAAGTGCATGCCGTGCACATGTGATCCTCAGACATTGCAAATATGGCAAAAAAAACATGTGCTGGCTTCAAGTAATGCAGGACATGGAACACCCACCCCAAATAATCATGTGGGCCCATAAAATCCAGAACAGTTGGGTCACCCTCTTTGACATGTGTGTAGATAATTCCCTTTTTTTTAGTGTGAGAAGTAGCTAAAAAGATGATCAAACATTCACCTTAAAAAGAATGGGAATTTATATGTGTTCAAGAGCGTTCTTGTTCCAAATTCAGAAGTGTACCTTCATTTGCAAATTACCCAGCTAAATATCATAGTTTCCTGGAATAAATTACCTTTGGATCTGCCATTGGACTTCTTTATAAATAAAGCAATTTCATTTTTAAATTAGGGTACAATTTTTAAAATTTGCAACTGTGGAGTGCTGTGAATTTTTTAAAAATAATTTTATTACTTTACAAATTATTCACGACAGAACTGTGAAAGAATTTTCTGTAACATGTTAATGGCAACTTTAAAATGCAACACGTCCATTGACTATGGAACAAATTGTCATTCAGACTAAGGATAAGCTCAAACACAATAATCCTGCCATCATTTGTATTTTTTGTGGGACGTCACTGCATCCACTCGAAGGGACAGGGATGACCAGAGACTTCACAAAACCGTTGTTACTTTCTTTATTCTTCTGACAGTTTTGCCAAAACACCTCAGGGCATAAGTTTTGAATGTTTTAGTTTGCCGTGAAATGTTTCTATAAAAGAAAATTAGGCCACATTGAAGGGATATTGAATTTCTGTTTATTTTATTTCCAACATTCTTGAAACATAAGTTATTTCAGTCGTGAATAGGGGTGCTGTCGTTTAATGAGACCAGTAATCAAACAGAAAAAAAAGTCTGACATCACTCACAAATCAAAATAAACATGTGAATATAGTAGCTGAAATAAAAATCATTCCAATGTTTTCTTAAATGATGTTGAGCTCAATTGTATTAACAGAGGCTACTGTAACCCAGGCTTCCTGGCACAGCTGGATGTATTGTGGGAATGCGAGTGATTGGCTGTAGACAGCTGCAAAATGCCAAAAGCAAAAGTCTCTTGTTTGCAATATGGTTAATCCTACTCCCTCATTTCATAACTAAAAAGCACCTGATAATTGAAATTGTTTGTGGTTCCACTGAGGGGTGCTATTCCAAATCCACAGATGAATCTGCTGACTCAAGTCATGCCTGACTGATGACCATATAACATGACTGCTAGATAAAAAAGGAAATGGTGGTTTATTTCCCTTGCTCTAATGACATTTAAATTTTATATTTACAACACAGAAAGTTCTGGCTTTGAATGGTAGCCCTGGCTAGCAAAATTCATCTGCCATCACTCAGCATTTGCCATTTATTTTAGATCAGGATTCATGAGATGACAGTTGTCTGTTTTATGTTAACGTAAAGCCTCCAAGTTTCACAATCAATTGTCAAACTCTTTCCTATGTGGGGTTGGCAGGCATACGTATACCTATCGACAGATCCTGCTCTTAGACAACTTACAGAACTGATATTTGTGGTATTTTTGAAACTGTTTTAAACTGCCATTTCTTTTCATTTGTATTTGAAAAGCAGCACACAAGGTTAACTCTTACAAATTTATTGACCAAGGTAGATATGATCTTCCTTTGAGTGGTTCTTCAGTCACTTATGATCAAGTATGCATCTTTACTGTTCAATACTATGACTCAGTGATGTAATAAAAGTCCTCTTTTGTGTCATGTACAGTATATTAGAGAGGCTTGTGTGGTACAGTAATAATGTCCCTACTTCTCAGCCATGAGACTGGGTTTGATACTGCTCCAGAAGTGTATAATAACATCTTTGATGAGAAAATATCTACAATATTCTAAGTTCTAGGTACTGCACTGTGTATCCATCTACATTTATAGAAGACAAAGAGAAAATAAAAGTCCTGTGTAATAAAACGTAAAGCTAATAAATTGGATTATCTTGGTTGAGTATAAGAATAAAGAGAACACAATTGAGTGAAAGTAATTTTGAAAGCTATTTCTTATGTTTAGTGCTGCTAAAACAGTACACTTCAGATTCCATGCACCTTACTGGACTGATTAAGAATGATTTGCCTAAGCAAAACAGTTTTGTTCCTTCTTGTTACAGGCATGTAAAGCCTGTAATACTAGATCTAGAAACAAAAATAAAAATTGTTGGAGAAACTCAGCAGGTCTGACAGCAGCTGTGGAAGGAAAGTAGAGTTAATGTTTTGAGTCCAATGACTCTTTATTAGAACAGTCACACGGTTCAAAGAAATAACTGCTTTCTTTCCACAGATGCTGCCGGACCTGCTGAGGTTCTCCAGCAATTTCTGTTTTTGTTTCTGATCTTCAGCATCTGCAGTTCTTTGTTTTATTCTAGATTCTTCAAGGTTCCCTGACTAACTTACTGACTTTCTAGGGTGACGGGAGGGTGCAGGAAAAGGCAGGTTGTGAGAGACGGACAGTGAAAAATAAATTAAGAGAGGGTGTTACTGAGAGCTGGAAGGAAGAACAAAGACAAATGTCTGATCCTTGCTCAAATCTGCCAGGGCTGGGCCATCAAGTTGCCAATGAGCCATCAAGTTGCCAAGCAAAGTTTTCCACTGTATTGAAATTCCACTGCTTTAAATGGCCCGGTGTGCCTTATTTATCCAAATACAGAATGTTGAACACACTTTAACATCTTGAGTGCAGCAATCCATGATTAGATAACTTCAGTAATCCAGAACATTTACTGAGCAGGCCCAGGCAACTCGTAGACTCACTACTAAAGGTGCTGCCACTAATTGCAAAATTATGAATGTGATAGCCTTCATACTTATTTCAATTGATTTACTTCTACTGAAAGCAAGTTTAACAGCCTTGGGCCGTTTCAATGATAAGACGGCAGGAGAAGGAGTCAAGACGGATGAAGAAGGATAAAAAAAAGTAGGGTAATTAGGTGAAAGTTAAATTAAATTAAAGTTAAGTTAAATTAAAACTGAAAACTTCTCATGTATTACCTATGTTGCTGGGAAAGGAAATTGCACTCTTTTTCTTATGTATTGAATATTTAGTAGGGAATACTTTCTTCAGCTTTTGTATCAGATAATGGTTCTAAAAGAGTTAATGCTGAAGTTGCATTAACTTAACTGAATCTGATGTTGTCTCAGTCTTTGGCTGAAGAGCCAAGCAGTTTTGCCCTTTAGACAGACATATCATCACAGGCTCCTGATAGGCCGACTAGTTAACCTTAATTGTAACTACTGCTATCTTGCAATAAACTAACCATTGTAATGTAAGACAAGTGCCTCTTCTTTTTAAGGCTATCTAGTTGTTTATCATCCACCACTGATATTTAAGCATGTCCTTAAAATCAACATGGAAGGGAAATTGCTTATACTATTCCTTAAACACAAGTCACCAATGATTGATATTCAGTGCCTAACACCACACCAGTCTGGGTCTGGTAGAACTGTTAATGCTGGACCCTGTCTTACACTGTGCCTACATGTTAGGCTTTCCTGTGCCAGAATAGCTGCTTCCCTCCATCACCAACACATTTTATTCTCAGTCCGTTTGCAGCGATGCTTTTGAGCAGACCCAAGGCTTTTTCTTTATTATTGTTTGGCTTCTAAAAATATTATGGTGAGATTTAAATACCTTACAATATTAGAAAGGTTAAACTAGATAAAGGTGCTGCAGTGAGACATTTGTTTGTGTGTCTGAAAAGTTTATGATATCATGAGGCAGCATGAAAAAATTGTTTACGTTGTATGCAGAAAGTGTCCTAATTGAAGAAATTAGTGAGGATGGCACATTGAATCTACTTAATCTGCTGGTACTGGTATTGTGCTGCGTTAGAGCTTTCAACATTGTAATAACAACGAGATCCCTATTTCAGGGACAATACTTATGGAGTACTTGAAAGTTGGTTGTAAAGTTTAAACATAGCCATGGGATTTGCCATTTAAAGGCTGTGGTGAACAAATGGTTGCTTCTTGAACAGCTGCTGAATGTTATATAACTGAATTTGGGAACTTAATGAAGGTTGAGGAACTTAACTGTGAACTGTGAAATTAACAGATATATAGTATGGATGGGATTGTTCTTTCCTGGAGGTGTTTGTATTCATTCACTGGATCTGAGCATCAGTGGCTAGATTAGCATTTATTCTCCATCCCTAATTGCCTTTCAGGGGTGGTGGTGAGCACCTCCATTAACTGCTACAGCCCATATGGAAGAGGTACACTCACAGGGCTGTTAAGAATGGAGTTCCAGAATTTTGACAGTAAAGAACTAGCAATACAGTTCCAAGTCAGAATGGTATGTAGCTTGGATGAAATTTGTAATTGGTGGTATTCCCAAGCGTCTGGTCCCCTTATAATTTTAGATGGTAAAGATCGTTGGAAGATGCAGGTGCACAGTTCCAAAGACAAAACTAGGATGCACCATTCTCACATTTCTAACTGACCGTAATGTCAATCCTTTAATGATGTCTTATTTCTAACTTAGTTTTAAACTCTGTAAAGTAATGGAACTGCTTTTTATTCTTCTTTTGTATCCAAGATTTGCACCTAGGTACTTGTACCGAAGATGGCGCCATAAGAGGTGTACATTGTAAAAGCTTTTCACTGTACTTTTACAATGGAGTACACGTGACAATAAAGGATATTCTATTCTATTGCTCCAGAGATTGCACATATTTGGTTGAGCCAATGGAGTAGGGAGCAGATCATTGAAAATCTACTGCAGGTACAGATTTTTGCATTGTTTTATGAACAGTCAAAGCACAGGTGGTGTTGATGACATTAAGAAAGTCTTCAATATCAAGGATGTTATTTTGTGTTTGGCAAAAGTATTGATTATTGTCACAATCCATGCATAAAATGTGGCATATGTTTTGTAATAATGATTCATTGATTCATGATTAATGCTGAAGGTGAAGGGAAAAAACGTCCAAAACTTGTTACAGCCTTCCCTGATTTTTCATTATGTTTACTTTATTCTTTTATCAATTTTGGTTTCGCACTATGAGCTAGGAGCTGTGAGCTAAAAATGACTTCTGGAGTATTGGTAACATCAAGTGTTAAATGGGAAACAGACCAAACAATTTAGAATTTAGAATAGCTTTTATTGTCATGTATATTCGAATGAGTGCAGTGAAAAGTTTGTAATGTCGCCTCCCAGCGCCATCTTAGGTACAGGGTGTTTCACAGAATTGAAACAGGAAAGAAATAATTAACATGGGAATACAGAGTTTAAAAATCCAGAATGAGAATAAAACGTGTCTATAAAGTACTCAAGTTATAGTCCTTTTCCAGCATGAGTCCACGCCTGCCGGGCTTCAGAACACAAGTCTACAATGCCTCCACGGGCTGGCCTCTGTCCAAGAATTGGTCTGCTGCTGCTCCTGGACGCGGCCCATGCTCGCTCTACTAGAACTCTGGGCTTTGGCCGTGACTTGCTCCGCATCCTGTTTGTCAGGTAGGGTAGGGTAGTTTAAGAAGTTGGGAGGTGGAGGTGGGGGGGGAGAAAAACTGCTGCAAAGAGGAGAAAATTGAAAGAGAAAGGGAACGGACTGGACCATCTTATTCTGCCACCATCTTGAGAAACAAGGTTTTGCTTATTCATGAGGCCAGGCCTACAGGTTAATTAGTGGTTGGTTCCTGATTTCAAGAAAGAGTTTAGGGTCATAGAGTTGTACAGCATAGAAACAGATCCTTCGGTCCAACTCGTCCATGCTGATCAGATGTCCTAAATTAATTTAGTCCCATTTGCCAACATTTGGCCTATATCCTTCTAAACCCTTCCTATTCATATACCTGTCCATTTGCCTTTTAAATGTAATTGTAGCAGGGTCCACCACTTCCTCTGGCAGTCCAGTCCCTACACGCACTACCCTCTGCAAAAAAACATTGCCCTTAGGTCCCTTTTAAACCTTTCCGCTCTCACCTTAAAGCTATGCCTTTGGTTTTTGACTCCCCCACCCCAGAGAAAAGACCTTGTCTATTTACCCTATCCATGGTCCTCATGATTTTATAAACCTCAATAAGCTCACACCTCAGCCTTCGATGCTCCAGGGAAAATAATCCCAACCTATTCAGCCTCACCCTATAACTCAAACCCTCCAACACTGCAACATCCTTGTAAATCAGTTCTGAACCATTTCAAGTTTCACAACATCCTTGCTATAGCAGGGAGACCAGAATTGTATGTAGTGTTCCAAAAGTGGCCCAACCAATGTCCTGTACAGCCGCAACATGACCTCCCAACTCCTATACATAATGCATTGACCAATAAAGGCAAGCATACCAAACGCCTTCTTCACAATCTTGTCTACCTGCGAATCCACTTTCAAGGAACTATGAACCTGCCACTCCAAGGTCTCTTTGTTCAGCAACACTCCCCAGAACCATGCCATTAAGTGTAGAACTCCTGCCCTGATTTGCCTTTGCAAAATGCAGCACCTCACATTTATCTAAATTAAACACTATCTGCCACTCCTCAGCCCATTGGCCCAGCTGATCAAGATCCCGTTGTACTCTGAAGTAACCTTCTTTGCTGTCCTCTATAACACCAATTTTGGTGTCATCTGTAAACTTACTAACTGTACCTCCGATGTTCACATCCAAATCATTTACATAAAAGACAAAAAGCAGTGGACCCAGCACCAATCCTTGTGGCACACCGCTGGTCACAGGCCTCCAGTCTGAAAAGCAACCCTCTGTTACCATCCTCTATCTTCTACCTTCAAACCAGTTCTGTATCCAAAAGGCTAGTTCTCCCTGTATTCCATGTGATTTAATCCTGCTAACCGTTCTACCATGAGGAACTTTATTGAATGCCTTACTGAAGGCCATATAGGTCACATCCACTGCTCTGCCCTCATCAACCTTCTTTGTTGCTTCTTCAAAAAACTCAATCAAGTTAGCGAGACATGATTTCCCATGCACAAAACAATGTTGACTATCCCTAATCAGTCTTTAGAACATAGAACATTACAGCGCAGTACAGGCCCTTCAGCCATCGATGTTGCACCGACCTGTGAAACCAATCTGAAGCCCATCTAACCTAAACTATTCCATTATCATCCATATGTTTATCCAATGACCATTTAAATGCCCTTAAATTTGGCGAGTCTACTACTTTTGCAGGCAGGGCATTCCACGCCCTTACTACTCTCTGAGTAAAGAACCTACCTCTGACATCTGTCCTATGTCTATCACCCCTCAATTTAAAGCTATGTCCCCTTGTGCTAGCCACCACCATCCGAGGAAAAATGCTCCCGCTGTCCACCCTATCTAATCCTCTGATCATCTTGTATGTCTCTATTAAGTCACCTCTTAACCTTCTTCTCTCTAATGAAAATAGCCTCAAGTCCCTCAGCCTTTCTTCATAAGACCTTCCCTCCATACCAGGCAACATCCTGGTAAATCTCCTCTGCACCCTTTCCAATGCTTCCACATCCTTCCTATAATGCGATGACCAGAACTGTATGCAATACTCCAAGTGCGGCCGCACCAGAGTTTTGTACAGCTGCAACATGACCTCATGGCTCCGAAACTCAATCCCTCTACCAATAAAACCTAACATACTGTACACCTTCTTAACAATGCTATCAACCTGGGTGGCAACTTTCAGTGATCTATGCACATGGATACCGAGATCTCTCTGCTCATCCACACTACCAAGAATCTTACCATTAGCCCAGTACTCTGTATTCCTGTTACTCCTTCCAAAGTGAATCACGTCACACTTTTCCACATTAAACTCCATTTGCCACCTCTCAGCCCAGCTCTGCAGCTTATCTATGTCCCTCTGTAACCTACAACATCCTTCCGCACTATCCACAACTCCACCAACTTTGGTGTCATCCGCAAATTTACTAACCATCCTTCTATGCCCTCATCCAGGTCATTTATAAAAATGACAAACAGCAGTGGCCCCAAAACAGATCCTTGAGGTACACCACTAGTAACTGAACTCCAGGATGAACATTTCCCATCAACCACCACCCTCTGTCTTCTTACAGCTAGCCAATTTCTGATCCAAACCGCTAAATCACCCTCAATCCCATGCCTCCGTATTTTCTGCAATAGCCTACCATGGGGAACCTTATCAAATGCTTTACTGAAATCCATATACACTCCATGCCTTTCCAAATGCACATAAATCCTGTCCCTCAGGATTCCCTCCAACAACATGTCCACCACGGATATCAAGCTCACCGGTCCATAGTTCCCTGGCTTTTCCTTACCACCTTTCTTAAATAGTGGCACCACATTAGCCAACCTCCAGTCTTCTGGCACCTCACCTGTGGCTATCGATGATACAAATATCTCAGCAACCTGCAGACAATTTGTCACTGGGGAAGAGCATTATATTTAGACAGTTAGCAGAAGTTGGCTAATAATGAGGTGAGTACTTAGGATTCCAGCAAGTCTGAAAAAAAAATCTCATGCTCAAGCAGATGGCAGATGATTAATGATAACTGGGAACTTGTGGAGTAGATGGTCATTCCGTTGGAGTGGTCGGAGTTAGAAATGAGTGATGGAATATATTTTCAATGAAAAAGAAATCTGGCTGTTAATGCTACAGCATGAAGATTTGAAAGCTCCTTGCCTAACCTTCCACATGCAACTTTTGGAAGCTCAGAAAATAGAAAACTAAGTTACAAGTAACTAGGTAACAAGTTACCTTTATCTGAGTAAACTGTAAACGTGACCCAAATCAACATCTTCAGAAAAATCAACCAGATTCCATCATCTTTCCCTCTGAAGAACACATTGTGAAAAGCATTTGTTATCTGTCCAGTACTGTTTTCTTTTTTATATCCCTAACAGTGTTTGTTTTCCTGTATGCCTTTTGTGCGAATGGGGCTGGAAACAAAAGGTTTTGCGTTTGTAGAATAGACCAATCAAATTACTTAGTTGTTTAATTTTGCTCTACTAAAGTTAATGTATTGTCAATAAATTGCTAAATCTTTAATTTATGTTACAAACTTGTGTCGCAAATTAATGTTTTGCTAATTCTGGGATTGGTTATACCAAAAAAATGTCTGGTTACAAACCATTGGGGTAAATTTTGAGGATATTTGAAGGTTTTACTTTTGCTATGTTGTGAACAGAGCTAGAAAGGCTGATTTGGTTCAGTTGTATGTCTCTGTGTCATAAGAAATTTTAATATAAGTGAAGCCAATATAAGGAAACTAATCCCTCACAATATACCAAGTGAATGCAACATAATGTAGACATTGACTGAGACAAGCAAAAGTTGCTAACATGTGAGAATAATACTCCAGCTGTGCAACTAAAAAAAGATTTAGGGAAATTAATGCAGTTTTACACCATATTTTTGCAGAAAGTGACAATAACAATGAAGAACTTCTAAGGCATAGATTACCATGGAGGAGGTGATAAATCTGACTTCCAACTTCATTTGTTTCCTAAAGTAACAAAGTTTTAAAAGGCAATAAGATGTAATACACATGCAGAGGATCCAAGAGCAATTAATAAAGGAGCAGCCAAAATGCATAAAACAAATTACATTGCGGCAAATGTTTGATGGAATTGGAAGTTCCTCCACATCCAAATTATTAGCACCACAAAACATAATCAGATGAAGCAACATACTGGACAAAACACAAGGCCCAGAACTGGTGGCTCTTGCTGCTAATGATCAGCCACTTCCTTTTGTGCCCCATCCAATTGCTGGAGAAGTAAAGCAGTGTGTGGAAACCCCTGTCCCCTCAACATCATTGGCATCACTTTTGTAAATTTCAGTAAAGATAGAAGATGTAGTATTTGGGTAAATATAACATCTTTTTATTTTTCTTTATAATATTTGTCACTAATTTATGTATTACATATATTTTTATATCCAGTTCACACCATTGTGCATGGTTACGCATTTAAACATTATTCTGTAATCCAGAAAATTCCGAAATCTAGAAATGTCTTTGTTCCGAGAATTCTGGACTGGAGAAGTTGCAGTTTATATCCATTTGTCAAGAATTATAAGAAATATGATAAACCAGGTTTCAATGACCTTCATTGCCTCAAAGCTGATATGACATGTGAAACTAAATAATGTGACATCTGTTCTGCCTCCTCAATTTTCTGTTCCTCTGCTGGGAATTTTTTTGCTTTGCACTGTGCTAGCTTTGATTAGTCCCAATTGGTTCCTGTCCTTTTCTGGATTCTGCTGCCGTGAAAATGAATGATCCTCAAATTTCTTGCTTTCCATTAGTCTCCAATGGCCAGGACTTCACATATCTTTCAGGTGAGAAGGGAAAGATTTAAAAGAGACCTAAAGGGCAACTTTTTCATGCAGAGGGTGGTGCATGTATGGAATGAACTGCCAGAGGAAGTGGTGGAAGCTGACACAAGAACAACATTTAAAAGGCAACTGGATGGGTACATGAATAGCAAGGATTTGGAGAAATATGAACCAAGCGTTAGCAAATGGGACTAGATTAATTTAGGATATCTGGTTGGCATGGACGAGTTGGACTGAAGGGTCTATTTCCATGCTGTACAACTCTTTGGCTCTATGACTCTATAACACCTCCATTGCCCCTCTTGAATCTGGATCAGACTGGTCCCTCAAGCATTTTCTGTTGTTTTAGATCTTGCTGTTCACCTACTTACAACTGTTCTTTCACAGTTCCACAACCCGATCAGTCTCAATATTCTTGATCTTTGGCTTTTACTAGCGCAACTATTCACTTCCATACTAATATATCAGATCTGCTCAGATAAATTGTCACTACATGCCATGATATGGTTGTTTCTGCATTCCTTCATGTCCTCTCATTTGTCTCTGGTCAAAATCCACCACCATATTCATTACTACTCTGCACCTCCGAAATCCATTCCTAATATACTCCAAGCCTGTACCTTATTTGTGATTACACGAAATTGACATAAGATGTTCACAATCAACATCTTTCTCTTAAGGACCTCAAATAAAACTTTGAATGGTCTCATATCAAGATTTTGCTGTTCTTTGTTTATACGAAGCAATTTCTCTCGAAATATCCACCATTCTATGTTCCATCTGTGTCCATTAAAGTTTGCTTTTTAGCTGCTAGTTTGGACTAAATCCACAACTAGTATTTTTTTCTGTAGGTCCTTCTCTCCTAGCCTTCTGTTCTTCAGTCTTGTTCCCTTTGATTGCTCCTCTTTCAGAAACCTTCCATAATATTTTCCCTAACCCTTCACTCCTCTGCCTTCCTTTTCTCCTGCCCCTGATATAGGCCTATGTTGTCGATAGAAGGCAGTCCATACTCATGTTAGCGAAGACTAACAACTTTTATTAAACATAACTATATGCAATAGAATAGAATAGAAATTTATTGTCACGCACACTTTAACATGAAAAATACAGTGAAAAGTTTTATAAGTCTCCCTATCATGGCACCTACATCAAAAGCAGAAGTCATACAGAATTTAAAAAAAAGTGAAATTATGACAAAGTTCATCACAGTTCAGTTAACAGCTTCTGGGCTTGGGGAAAGCCGATTTAGGAATGATTGAGTACCCTGAAGTCGCAGCCAGGACGAAACCACAATGCCGGGCAGTTGGATACTAGGCCAAAAGGCTCTGCTGAAGAAGACTGCCATGCCTGGTCAAGGCTGCCACTCATAGGTGAGGCCACCCGCTGGACCACTGGAATACCTGGACATTAAAAATGAAGAAGACCCTCATTCAGGGATGAGACTTCCAGGCCAGTATAAGATAGCCACACCAGGCCAAATCCGCCACAAAAGGAGACCACTAAGCCAGGCTGAGACCACCTTTCTCCTCCTTCAGGCGCCCAGGCCGAGCTGCGGACCTGAAACCGTGGCAAATCCTGCAGGCCCAGGCCAGGGGAGTCAGCCTGGGACCTGTTCCTTTTTTTCTAGGAGTCCCCAAGATAGGGTGGAGCCATGTTTAGCTTGTCCTGCTATTGCTGCCCCCACCGCTGCTGCCGGATGCTTCAAAGAAAGGAAAAGGAAGAAAACATTTTTAAAAAGGCGAGAGCAAAAGTAAAAAGTAGGAATAAAAGAGAAAGAAAGCCGATAGGATTGGGCAGGCCCCAGACTCAGCCTCCCTTATTCCACCACCATCTTGAAAAAACAAAGTAATCATAGCAGAAAGCTTCTCTGGAACACTAAAAATTTAGGTCCTACTTCCATGCAACCTAGTGTCATGATTACATAGTTCCTTACACACTTAGTTAACCATTTACTCACATCTTTTCCCAAGTTCTCTCTTACTACAAACTATTAATCTCAAAAATTATTTAAAATCTAACTTGGTCCCTTCCCCCCATTACCCCACTCCATCCAAGTCAGAGGCATCAACCTCCAACAGTGTTCTTGGATCTTTTGTAGCAAAAATGGGATGTGCATGTTCTCACTCATTTCTTTGGCTGGTGAACTCATTGGTAGAGTGAAATGGCAACTTCTCACAACAACCCTGGCTGTGATGCTAATAGTGATCTAATTACATTGATAGTAACAGCAGCGTTTAGAATATAGAACATATAACAGTACAGTACAGCACAGTACAGGCCCTTCGACTCACAATGTTATGCTGACCTATTATCCTACTCTAAGATCAAAACTAACCTGCATATGTTTCATTTTACTATCATTCATGTGCCTATCCAACAGTCACTGAAATGTCCCTAATGTATCTGACTCTATTACCACCACTGGCAGTGCATTCCATGCACCCACCACTCTCTGTGTGAAGAACCTACCTCTGACATCTCCCCTATACCTTCCTCCAATCACCTTAAAATTATGCCCCCTCATGATAGTCAATTCCGCCTTGGGAAAATGTCTGTGGCTATTCATTCTATCTATGCCTGTCATCATCTTGTACACCTCTATCAAGTTACCTCTCATCCTTCTTTGCTCCAATGAGGAGAGCCCTAACTCCATCAACCTTTCCTCATAAGACCTGCCCTGGCAGCATCCTGGTAAATCTCCTCTGCACCCTCTCTAAAGCTTCCACATCCTTCCTATAATGAGGCGACCAGATCCGAAAACAACGTTCCAAGTGTGGTCCAAACAGGGTTTTATAGAGCTGCAGCATAACTTCGCAGCTCTTAAACGCAATTCCCCGGCTAATGAAAGCCAACACACCATACACCTTCTCAACAACCTGATCAACTTGGGTGGCAATTTTGAGGGATCGAGATGTGGACCCCAAGATCCCTCTGTTCCTCCACACTGCCAAGAATCCTGCCATTAACCCTGTATTTTGCATTCAAATTTGACCTTCCAAAATGAATCACTTCACACTTTTCCAGGTTGAATTCCATCTGCCAATTCTTTGCCCAGCTCTGCATCCTGTCAATGTCCCATTGCAACCTACAACAGGCCTCCACACCATCTACAACTCCTCCAACCTTCGTGTCATTGGCAAACTTACCAACCCACCCTTCTAAATCCTCATCCAAGGCATTTATGAAGATCACAAAAAGCAGTGGTCCCAGAACAGATCCCTGTGGAACACCACTAGTCACTGAGGTCCAGGCTGAATACTTTCCATCTACTACCACCCTCTGTCTCCAATTGGACATCCAATTCTGTATCCAGACAGCCAAATTTCCCTGAATCCCATGCCTCCTTACTTTCTGAATGATCCAACCATGGGGAGACTTATCAAATGGCTTGCTAAAATCCATATATGCCACATCCACTACTCGACCTTCACCAATGTGTTTTCTCACATCCTCAAAGAATTCAATAAGGCTTATGAGGCATGACGTGTCCCTCACAAAGCCATGCAGACTATTTCTAACTAAACTATGCTTTTCCAAATAATCATAAATACTATCACTCAGAATCCTCTCCAATAATTTGCCCACCACAGAAGTAAGACTGACTGGTCTATAATTCCCAGAATTATCCCTATTCCCTTTCTTGAACCAGGGAATAGCATTTGCCACCCTCCAATCATCTGGTACTACTCCAGTGGACAGTGAGGACGCAAAGATCATCGCCAAAGGTGCAGCAATCTCTTCCTTCACCTCCCATTGTACTTTGGGTATACCCTGTCTGACCCAGGGGATTTATCTATCCTCATGTTCTTCAAAATTTCTAGCACACCCTCCTTTTTAACATCAACCTGTTCGAGCATATCAGCCTGTTCCACACTGTCTTCACAAATGACAAGGCCCCTCTCACTGGTAAATACTGAAACAAAGTATTCATTAAGGATCTCCTGTACCTCCTCCAACTCCAGGCAAAATTTCCCTCCACTATCCCTGATCGGCCCTACACTCTCTTTGGCCATCCTCTTGTTCCTCACATAAGTATAGAACGCCTTGGGGTTTTCCTCAATCCTACCCACCAAGGCTTTTTCATGCACCCTTATGGCTCTCCAAGTCCATTCTTCAATTCCTTCCTGGCTACCTTGTAACTGTCTAGTGCCCTGTCCGATCCTTGCTTCCTCAAACTAAAGTAAGCTTCCTTCTTCCTCTTGACTAGATGTTCCACATGTCTTGTCATCAAAGGTTCCTTCACCTTACCATCCCTTCCTTACCTCAGTGGGACAAACGTATCCAGTACTTGTAGCAACTGCTCCCTAAACAACCTTCACATTTCTGCTGTGCATTTCCCTGAGAACATCTGTTCCCAATTTATGCTCTGCAGTTCCTGCCATATAACGTTGTTATTCCTCCTCCCCCAATTAAATACATTCCCGAACCGTCTACTTCTATCCCTCTCAATGACAATAGTAAAGGTCAGGGAGTTGTAATCACCAACACCAAAATGCTGTCCTACTAAGAGATCTGACACTTGGCCTGGTTCGTTGCCAAGCAATATGGCCTCGCCTCTAGTCGGCCTATCTACGTATTGAATCATAAATCCTTCCTGGACACACTTGACAAAATCTGCTCCATCCAAACCATTTGCATTAGGAGGTTCCAGTTGATATTAGGGAAGTTGAAGTCACCCATGACAATAACCCTATTATTTCTGCACACTTCCAAAATCTGCCTCCCAATCTGTTCCTCAGTGTCTCTGTTGCTGTTGGTGGGGGGAGGTCTATAGAAAACTCCTAATAAAGTGACTGCTCCTTTCCCGTTTCTGACTTCCACCCATACTGACTCAGTAGACAAACCCTCCTTGATGATTTCCCTTTCTGCAGCTGTGATACTATCCCTGATTAGCCAAACCACTCCCCACCTCTTTTACCTCCCTCCCTATTTCTTTTGAAGCATCTAAACCCTGGAACATCCAACAACCATTCCTGCCCCTGTGATATCCAAGTCTCTGTAATGGCCACAACATCGTAGCTCCAAGTACTGATCCATGCTCTAAGTTCATCACCCTTATTCCTGACACTTCTTGCATTAAAATAGACACACTTCAACCCACCACACGGACTGCAACTTTGTCATATCAACTGTCTATCCTTCCTCACAGACTCTCTACATGCTGTATCTGCCTGTACACCAGCTACCCCATCCTCAGATCCGTAGCTCTGGTTCCCATCTCCCTGCCAAACTAGTTTAAACCCTCCCAAAGAGCTCTAGCAAATCTCCCGCCCAGGATATTGGTGCCCCTCCAGTTCAGGTGCAACCCGTCCTTCTTGTACAGGTCCCACTTTCCCAGAAGGTATCCCAACAATCCACATATCCGAAGCCCTCCCTCCTACACCAGTTCTGTAGCCATGTGTTCAGCTGCACTCACTCTATATTCCTAGCCTCATGAGCTGGTGGCACTGGTAGAAATCCTAAGATTACTACTCTGCTCGCTCTACCTTTTAGCTTCCAACCTAACTCCCTATATTCACTTCTCAGTTCCTCATCTCTTTTCCTCATTAAGTCATTGGTACTGATGTGTACCACAACTTCTGGCTGCTCACCCTCCCCCTTAAGAATCCTGTAGACTCGATCTGAGACATCCCTGACCTTGGCACCCAGGAGGCAACATACCACCTGGGAGTCTATTTCACGACCACAGAATCTCCTGCCTGTTCCCCTAACCATTGGATCTCCTATCACTAACGCTGTCCTATTCTTCACCCTTCCCTTCTGAGCCACAGAGCCAGGCTCAGTGCCAGAGACCTGTCTGCTATGGCTTTCCCCTGGTAGGTTGTCCCCCCAAACAGTATCCAAAATGGTATACTTATTATTGAGGGGAAAGGCCATAGTTCTGTGCTGCTGCCTGAATACTTACACAATGTCACACCAGTTTTTAATTTTTAGTGTTGTTGATTTAGCACTGAAATAGACTGTCTCTTGGCATTCATGATCTCCTGTAATACTAGCTGGGCAAAGGCCCCACTTATGAGATCCTTTAATCAACTGGGCACTGATTTTCCCATGCTTTCTGCCAACAGCCTTTCTGCATCTATTTTTATTTCCCATCACTATAAAGACATCTAGTGTGCACACTATAATAGCTAGTAGATTTTTCAGCTTGTTGTGCGCTCTGCTGCAGGTCTTTCCAGCATTTTGACCACATTGCACAGATGTCCTTTTCAGTGGCTCAGTAATGAGGTTAACCTTGAAGTCCTTTGCCTGCAGCAATGGATTACTACTGGGTTTCTCTTCAGGCTTTCTCCCCCGGATTCCAGAACATCTTCATCTTTCACCCATCGTATTCTTCTGCCACTGGGTTTCTCTTCAGATGCTGTCTTGCCACTTGTCTCTGATTCCGTGTGTCTGATCACCATTTGCCATCATGTACTGTGATCAGATTTGTGTTGTTGATAGAATGTCGGCCACATCCATGTCAATGAATATTAACAGCCTTTATTAAATTTAATTATGTATAAGAGATGGTGAGTCAGGTCATCTATGGAACTTACACATCAGGTCCCAGTTCCAAAAATCTGATGTCTCTGTGGTCTCGTGGTATTATCACTAGACTATTAATCCAAGTCCCAGATAATGTTCTCGGGACCCAGGTTCGAATATCACCACGGCAGATAGTGGAATTTGAATTCAATTTAGGGCAGCACGGTGGCTCAGTGGTTAGCACTGCTGTCTCACAGCACCAGGGACCCAGGTTCAATTCCACCCTTGGGTGACTGTGTGGAGTTTGCACATTCTCCCCGTGTCTGCATGCATTTCCTCCAGGTGCTCCGGTTTTTTCCCACAGTCCAAAGATGGGCAGGCTAGGTGGATTGGCCATGCTAAATTGCCCGTAGAGTTCAGGGATGCGTAGATTAGGTGGGCTATAGGGGGATGGGTCTGGGTGGGATGCTTTGAGGGTCAGTGTGGACTTGTTGGGCCGAAGGGCCTGTTTCCACACTGTGGGGATTCTATTTGTAAAATAGCTCTTTGTACACATGCTCAGTAGCTGTTATTAGAGTAAAGGACAAGTTAACCTTTAGTCCAAAACTGCCCCTTGCTTGACACATCTTTTGTAATTCTCTGTGAGCTCCACTGAAGTACCAGTTGCTGACTCCTACAAGCAGCAAACACAATTGCCCTGTCCTGTTCCTCTCCCTTGCCTCCTGGGCTAGTACACTACCAATGATACTTCCTGTGGGAAAAAAAATCACCTTAAGTTTACTTGACATGGCAATTTCTATCTCCATTTCTATCTCTATTTGAGCCTCCAATATGGCAATGTCATAATATTAATTAAAGCAAAATTAATTTCTGGGCAAATAGGTAAAAATCCTAAAATGGCATTGCAAATGTCTGAGGGAGCATGCATGTCTTTTGTTGGCCACTGACAGGTGTGTACTGTATGTGGGTTAGAGTCATGGTGAATAAAACACAAAATAATGTTAATATTTGCAATTGACATACCTCATAGAACAATCCATGCTTATTTGAATAGTTGCAATCCAATAACCAATTAGGAAGATACAACAATCTTCTAATAGTTCAATGATCCAAATACTGTAGGCAGACTTACTAATTTGATGTTGAATAAAAAGACACAAAATATCCTACAGAGTGCAATAATTCAACAGCTTAATCCCACTGTTGACTATCAACACACTGTGCAGCACACAAGCTGTGAGCAGAACTGCCTCGGTAGGTTTTATTTCATCTCTTTCGGCTCAGAAGCTAAATCACAATTCTGTGCCAAATGATAATGCACTTATAAAAAATGCCTTGTTGAAATTGCCTCTGTCATTTCAGAACAGATACTTTGGCATTGAGCCTAAATGATAGAGCTAGCTGCCTACCAAGGCTAATGTTAGTTTAGAAAACAAATGTAATTAAATTACACAAACAAAATATAATGAAGATTCATTAATTACAAAAGTCATGGGGATCCATGCAACTTAGGTAAAAGAGCAAACAACATATGCGCCTTAAACCACCTGCAAGTGAAGTGAAAGCAAACACGCACAGCTGGGAAACAACTCCATTGAGTCTTCACAGACTATTCAAATGTATATTTTAATTCAGACTTATGTTATTTTCAAGTATAATGCCTACAAAATTATAATTTATTTTCAAATTAATCCGGATGTGAATGAAATTCAATAATCTATTTTTCTTAATAGGTTGAGGTTAAAAACACGGAATTGAATTAGATATCAATGCTTAATTTAGGTTCTGGATTAACAACTGGGTTAAGTTTGGGTTTAGGGTTAAGAACTGTAATTTAGAATTAATTTTGAAATGTGTTTTGTATTGAACCTTATCCAAATCAAAGACCAGACTGGCTTTCAGATGTAGTCTGCTTACTGTATCCTTAATCATGATTTCTATTGCAATATGACTTCTTTTGTCTTTTAGAGTCACACAGAGTTTTGAGAATGCATCGTACTCATTTTCAATTTGTGTAATCATGTTTTTCCTGAAATTGTTTCAATGGAATAGTAATAAACTGCTTTCAGATGCACTTATGAACAGCTGGCTATGCAAACTTTGGCAGTATGATTTTGAAAATGCACATTCCATTACATTAAGCAGATTGGGGTGGAACAGAAGATTTGCTTATAAAAGCTGATAAAAGGCTTGCACATAAAAGTGATGCTTGCATGAGTCGAAGAATCTATACCTCTTTTCTTTCCAAGTAACCAGCACATGGTTATTTTTGTTCTTTTCTGAATTGGTTTTTTTTTAAAAGTTGTAAACTATGAGTTCAGTGCCAAGCACATCGCTTGTGCATGATACCTATCATCTAGTAAGAGAGCAGCTTATGGTCTGGTAGGAATATGGCAACTTTACTATTAAGGCTGGAAAAGCAGGAACAAAGATGAGGTAAGAAATGTGGTAAAATTTTGTAGGAAAAGAGGAGATTGAATTATGCACTTATCAGGGAAGGGCAAATTGTCTGTAAGACAAATCAAGATATGAATCATAGAATCATAGAATCCCTACAAAGGTCCAAAAAAGAGTTAATTCTAGTGCCATTTGAAAATAGAGTCTACATTTAATGTGTACTTGTCACAAAGCTGACGTTAATACCAATTTTAAAGTTTCCAACAACTCTTTGACAAACCTCAGCTAATTGAAGGAGATCAACAATTATTCAGTACCAAACCTGTATTTGTCCCAATGAACCAACTGGACACTTAGTACCATCCTCCTATCAAGTAGTTGCAGTAGGGACTCAACATTCTTATTCTTCACCTGCTGTGTAGAGACACTTCAATCAGTGGTCTACCATCCTAACTCTCTTCATTATCCTGAAGATATTAACAGTCATCTGTGAGGTTGGACTTACACATAGACCGAACTGAATGGGCGTAGTAGGCCACAGTCACATAGAATAGAATAGAATCCCTACAGTGTGGAAGCAGGCCATTCAGCTCACTGAATCCAAACTGACCCTCCAAACAGCATCTCATCCAAACCTACCTCCCTACCCTATTAGTGTAATCCTGCATTTCCCATGACTAATCCACCTAAACTACACATCTCTGGACACTATAGGCAATTTAGCATTGTCAATCCACCTAACCTGCACATCTTTGGGCTGTGAGAGGAAACCAGAGCACCTGGAAGAAACCCATGTAGACACAGGGAGAATGTGCAAACTCCACACAGACAGTTGCTTGAGGGTGGAATTGAACACAGGTCGTTAATCTACACAGGATGATTTGAACTCATGAAAGTTTTGTTATACTGGAAAAGTTTCTAATAGCTCTTATGGGCTTGTATATGGCAATTTTTTAAGTGTTGGACTCAAATGGTTTTGATAAGGAATATAGGATTTTTCTGGGATTGGGAATGGGCAGGGTTCTGGAATTGGAAAAGATGAGATATAGGTGCTGACAGATTTTCTGAAGTAGAATCTTGACAACCGTACATTCAATTTTTTGATAGGAAAATTGGTTGCGAATGTGATTTTGAGTGTTAAATCGAACGGCAGAAGCACTGTTCAGGAACAAAATTGAGATTCAGATGAATCTACTATTAGGCAATTACAGAACTGGTTTTGGCCAGTTACTTAATGAACTAGAGCTCATCTTCTCTCCAAAGAGGGTTTAAAAAAGGCATCTGAAATAGGTTCTGTTGAAAGTTTTACCAAAAACATCCATCCATTTTCTCTGTACAGATTGTGATGCATCTGTTACAACTGAGAAGGAGATATAATCCACATTATATATTGCGAACAGTGGAGAATGGCTTTTTTTTCATAGAGTCCTTCAGCCCAAACTGGTCCATGCTGACCATAGTGCCCACTTAGCTAGTTCCAATTGCCTGCATTTGGTCCATATCCCTCTAAACCCTTCCCATCCATGTATCCATCAAAATGTTTTTTAAATGTTGCTTTTGTCTCTTAGCTCTTTCTCTCTCGGATTCCTGCAGATTGTAGAGTTCAATGAGATTTTCGGAAAGTCTGCAACTCAACATCTCTGAATCCTATAATTTTTTGCTAAGTGCCAGTTGTATTGAGTTTTCCAGAAGGTGTTAGTCTACAGTTCTATATGGTTTTCCACCATATCTTACCAAACATGCCCCATATGCCACTTATCTCACCCAAATTTTGGATCCATCTTACCACGCACTGTTCCTTAACAACTTGTCACTGCCAGAGCATTCTCAAATTGACCAGCATTTCAAGCAACAGCACCGTCTTTAAAAACAATATATTTTGTACCTAGAGGAGCACTGTCAGTCCAGTTCTACCCTGCATAGAAGCCATGAGCCTGGTCCAAAGTTGCCAACTTGTATATATAGCTGTCTGGAGGAATGCAAAGTGCTGTAGGAAGGTCAGTGACCTTATCCACTCCTGCCACCAACTCTGCTACCTCATGCTCACTCTGTCTCTACTACTGTAACCACATCCCACCTAGGCTCATGCTCTATCTCCTCTCACCTCAACCCCTGATATCACTAACCTTGCATGACCTCTGCACTGCCTATTCACTTGCTTGGAATAACTCCCCACCTGCAGCAAAAGTAACAGCTGTGGCCAACTCTTTCATCTCCTTTTTTATCTGCCTTTTTTCTGATTGCAGGATGAAAGCAGCCCATAATAGGGCAGAAAGACTAAAGACAAGTGGTGAGGTGCCCAATATTCAGCTCCTCAGCCTTTCTATGGAAATCATCTTAACTCTGACCACCTTGAGCAGCTGACTGACCATGTCCAAGCACAGGAGTACAGTTGGTGGCTCCCTTAACTAAACATTCTTTCCTTTGACTTGACTGAGGCCTGCTGACAACCAGAAGAAGTTTCCTGGCTTTGTCATTGTACTAAAGCAAGACAAGGTAGACATAAAGTAAGACAGGTACTTCTGGCTGAGGGTAAATGTGCAAAAAAAAGACAAAACAATGCAAGGCTGGGATGCTGAGCATCCAGGTTGGCTCAAAGTGAGCACGTACTATGATACAAAGCAAAGAGTTCAGAGATTCAGCCTGATATAGTTCATGAGCTTGGTATGTGTACTGAGCTCAGTGTCCTCACTGCAGCAATGCCATGATAGTTCCTGGTGAAGGTCAAGGTGCACCTTGAGTGTTACTGCTTGATGTCCAACATGGAGGATTGTTGGAGAAAGTGTGAGCAGATGCTGCCAGGTACTGCACTGATTTCCATTTTGAGAATTCCGAATGTCTAGATTGTACATTGCACTTGGTAAGCTAAGAAGTTGACTATTAATCAGGTGAATTGTGCAGGTAGTAATGCATTTAACAAGCAATAATTTCCTTTAATTGGCAACTCACTGCCATCTAGAAAGAAACTTGCCTCACCACTTGGTATTTGAATAAAAATTGCAAGGAGTTGCTCCTGATATCAAGATTGGCATCTCCATGGCGATGTGAATCACTTGTCCTTTATGTTTATGTAGAAATGCTAATGAGCTGTCTTCTAGATCCACAACTCTATTCTACCTAGGAATAAATACAAATAATTAAGAATAAAATGTAATCATTTACAAAACCTAATGTTCCAAAGTTGATGCAATTCAGGAATTCCTGATACTATTCCCAGTCCCCTGAATTTCTGCTTGAAAAAGAGAAGGCTCCTGCTCCCTGTATTCCTGACCTGACAGGCTCCATTCCAACAGAAAGTATCTGCTAATCCCTTGCAATTTTCATGGAGTTGAGACAGCTTCTCATGAGCTCATGCTTTTTTTTGCCTCTGGGAGGCCTAATGAATCATAATCTGGATAAAGGATCCTTTTGAAAGAAGAAACCATGTCCCAACACCAACATGGCCCCTAACTGTTGGGTTTCTCGTTCCTTTATGCAAACACAGCAGTTTTGCATGCAGGACCTGGTAAACTATAAATCAGTTTGGTTTATTTGAAGAATCAAACTAATATAGTATATATTACAGGATGACACAACATACAAACCAATGCTCAGGATTCAGCAACTATTAATCACTACATCAGAATTCGCTGTTGGCCAATGGTGCATTACGTTCAGGTTCCCTTTTGTTAATCTTTTAATGTGATATTACATCATCCCCCTTTTCCCCTAAGATACTGGTAACTACTGTAAGAGTAAAAATACCAACATAGTGGGATGGATGCAAAACTTATTTCTACTAAAGATAAATTTTTGTTCCTTATTTCAAAATTAAATACTCTATATAACATATAGGTGTCTTTCTAATCTGGAGATGGTATAACAAGATTGAAACTCCTGTAGTTGGTTTTGTGACATAGGTGCACTGTAATCCTGTGTATTATTGGAGTGTTGATTGAAATTGTGGAAGACAAGAATAAACAGTTTTAAATTCAATTCTGGAAGTATTGAAGAGATAATTGAAATCTTGGGTGTTATACAGTTTTACATCTCCCTAAATGGCTTTTGTTTCTCCTTAACATCATCCACTTTGGTGATGTGATCACACCAGGTGCAGACTCACTGCACATATTTCTGCAGGTAATCTGATTTCCTGGGTGGACTGTATGATCCATATCTTTTGACCTATACTCAGACTAGGATGTCTGCACCCACTTATTGGCCATGTGCCGTCTTCATTCGCCCTTGTTTTTTGAGGAGTTCTTCCTGCATTCCTGAGAATTCAGAAAGGTGATAGCTTGGCAAAGCTGAATCACTCTCCCTTTTAACCATGATTTCCATGGTTAATTGTAAGCCCATATCAAACGGATCTGCCCTCGTGATAAAGGTGCATTGCATATTATTATCATTTGAGAATTTGGAGTTTAATGATAAAATATTGGTGTGGGTTCAGTTTTCTAAAGTAAACCTTTTTTATGAAGTCAGAAAGTCACTTGAAGCAATGACTTAAATACATCATTTCAATAAATGTTTGTGACTTAAGTTAAGTACCTAGCTGGGTTCCTGTGAAGTGTTCCTAAATTAGAACTTATATGAGATACAGATCAAAGGCTCTTACACATTATATATATAAAATCATGGGGATTTTTTTGTAATACACTGTGTTGTTTTATTAATCAATGTTGGCATTTTGTATAAATATGTTCAATGACAAATTAACACTGTAACCAAGTGCCAAAAATAAACTTAAGATCTATCAAGCCAAGTTTCACTCTGGCATTTGGCCAGTATCGCCATCAACTGGCATCATAGCACACTTAATTGTGGCATGGTAATTTGGAGATGTTGTTTTGTTTCTGTACTCTTCATGATTAACAGCTTAATGGTGGCCACTATTTACTCAGCAAGATCATTGAATTATTGATTGCTTGGTAAGGCTGTCTCATGATTTGATAGTTTAATGCTCGGAGTATTATATGTAAGATAGATGAGGGCATGGATTGACATGTAGAATTGCAATGTTGCCATGACAAAGATGTGGTTGAGGAAGCGGCAGGGCTGGTAACTCAATATTCCAGGGTATAGGACAGGAGAAGGATGTAAAAGAGGGGGTGGTATCCCATTATTAATTAAGGAGTTAGTTACTGCAGTAAGGAGGGAATGATATCTTGGCGGAGTCTTCAAATGAGGCTTTGTGGATAGAGCTTAGGAATAGAAAGACAGCAGTCACACTGCTGGCTGTATTGAAGGTGTCCAAACAGTCAATCGGTACATTATATATGATATGTATGAAATGTTCTTCCTTAAGAGCATTCAATGTTATGCTGTTCTAAAATTAACAATGGCTATCTATGGTGCTAGGAGTTATCTTGGCAAGTTAACTTTGTGTTGAGCAGTAGGCATGTCTTATATCTTTCACAGAACCATACAGTAGATAAGAGGCCCTTTGGCTCATCAATTCTCTACCATCAAATAAATGTTTTTGCCTGGATCAGGACAGATTGCAAAACTGGGATAGATAGAACCTAAGAAGACAATTTGCTTTACATTCACCTGACATTGAAGACAATTCTTTCATGACCAGCTACTGTGCAAGTATTAAATATTAATTTTGGTCATAGTTCCCTTTGTCTTTGCCCATCTCTGCAGTCTGATCAGTAATGTATACACATCCAGGTATATTTCTTTAGTTCTGTCCATATACTGCTGGAAGAAGTCCTGAGTAAGGGGTAATCCAAAATCTAATCTTTGGAAACAGCATGCTCCATTTAGTGTCATGAAAGTAATGATTTCTAGAGATGCCTTCACTAAAAGATAGACCAATATCTAACTTCATTCCTGTGAACTTGGGTTTCTTTCCCTTCAATGTATTGAATTCTTTTTCAATTATTAATAATTTGATTTGATTAAGTAAATGAGGTATTAAATTATATTTTGTTTAATTAGTGTGAGCTGCAAAACAATTTCTGTATGGTCAAAAGCCATAAGATCCAAATCAAAAGTAAGGTCACATGTATGTAGTTTCTTGGGTACTTTCATAGCTCAAAGTAATGTAAACGTAAGCCAACATAAGTGAGAATACTTGGCTATAAATACTTTAGTTTTGAGGTCTGTGTGTGTGTGCGTGTCTGTGTATGAGAGAGTGAGAGAAAGAGTTTGGGCATGTGAGTGTTTGAGTGGGTGTGCGCACATTTAGGCGTGTGCATCCGTGACCACATAATTTTACTATTTTGGTAATATAAACTGACAAAATTTTGACTGCTATAACTGAAATACTACGAAAGATTTGCAACTTGAAAATCAACTAAGTGTATTGTTGGGCTACGTATCTCAATATAGCTTTTCAGAAGCACCAAAAGGGAACATTCAAAACTGAAAGCACCAAGAATCTTTCAAGTGAAGGGAATTTGGCCTAGAAATAGTGCTCTAATTAGTACAACCAGCGTGTTTAAATAAAGTGTATAAACGGCAAGCGTAGCAGAGAGTGAAAAACATGCAGAGCCTGCAGACAGAAAGCATCCATGCTCTCTCCCTCTATCTTTATCTCCACACAGAGATAAAGAAAGAATGCCTAAGAAAGCTTAAAAGAAAGAATTCATACCATAAAACACTTAAGTTCACCTGATCAACGATGTATTAAAAGACAATCATAACCATGCAGTTAACAGCATATCAATTCCAAAATTAGGCCAGTGAGGAAAATAACTTTCCAGCTTGTGGTCTGGACATTTGACATTCAGAATTTTGTTTATATTGTATGTATTCTTATTACATCCATAGTACATGTGTTCAATGATTTAACTTTTGATTGTCTTAATTAGAGTCAAAGACTCATAGAGATATACAGCACGGAAACAGACCTTCCAGTCCAACTAGTCCATGTGACCAGATACCCTAATTAAATCTTAATCCCATTTGCTAGCATTTGGCCTATATCCCTCTAAGACCTTCCTATTCACATACCCATCCAGATATCTTTTAAATGTTGTTATTGTATCAGTTTCCACCACTTTCTCTGGTAGCTCATTCCTTACACACACCACTCTCTGTGTAAAAAGGTTGCCCCTTACAGGGGCCTTTTAAATCTTTTCCCACTCTCCTAAACCTATGTCCTTCAATTTTGCACTCACCCACCTCAAGATAAAGATCTCGTCTATTTACCCTACATGATTCCTCATGACTTTGAAAACCTCTAAAAGATCACCCCTCAGCCTCCGAAACTCCATAGAAAATAACATCAGCCTACTCAGCCTCTCCCTATAGCTCAAACCTTCCAACCCTGGCAACATCCTTGTAAATCATTTTTGAACACTTTCAAGTTTCACAACATCCTTCCTAAAGCAGGGAAACCAAAATTGCAATGTTCCAGTAGTAGCCTAACCAATGTCCTGTCGAGCTGCAACATGACCTCCCAACTCCTTTACTCAATGCACTGACCAATAAAGGCAAGCATACAAAATGCCTTCTTCGCTATCCTATCTACCTGCAAATCTACTTTCAAGGAATTATGAACCTGTACTCCAAGGTCTCTTTGTTCAGCAACACTTCCCAAGACCTTACAATTAAGTGTATAAGTCCTGCCATGATTTGCTTTCCAAAATGCAGCACCTCACATTTATCTAAATTAAATTCCATCTGCCACTCCTCAGCCCATTGGTACATCTGATCAAGATCCTGTTGTACTCTGAGGTAACCTTCTTCGCTGTTCACTGCACCTCTAATTTTGGTGTCATCTGTAAACTTACTAACCATACCTCTTATGTTCACATCCAAATCATTTACATAAATGATGACAATCAATGGATCCAGCACTGATCCTTATGGCACACCACTGGTCAGAAGCCTCCAGTCTGAAAAGCTACACTCTACCATCACCCTCTGTCTTCTACCTTCAAGCCAGTTCAGTAACCAAATGGCCAATTCTCCCTCTATTCCATGTGATCTAACCTTACTAACCAGCCTACCATAAGGAACCTTGTCGAACACCTTAGTGAAGTCCATATTGATCATGTCCACAACTCTGCCCTCATCAATCCTCTGTTACTTCTTCAAAAAATTCAAACTAGTGAGGCACAATTTCCCATGCCATTTGACTATCCCTAATCAGTCTTTGCCTTTCCAAATACACGTAAATCCTGTCCCCCAGGATTCCCTGCAACAGCCTACCCACCACCAATATCAGATTCATCAGCCTATAATTCCCTATATTTTTCTTACTACCTTTCTTAAATAGCAGCACCACATTAGCCAACCTCCAGTCTTCTGGCACCTCGCCTGTGGCTATCAGTGATACAAATATCTCAGCAAGGAGTCCCGCAATCTCCTCCCTAGCTCCCCACAGATTTCAAGGGTGCAACTGATCAAGTCCCGGGGATTTATCCACCATTATGCATTTTAAGACATCCAGCACCTCCTTCTCTTTAATACAGACATTTTTCAAGAGTTCACTATTTATTTTCCCACATTCTCTATTTTGCATATGACTTTCCACAGTAAACACTGATGCAAAATACTCGTTTAGTATCTCTCCCATCTCCTATGGTTCCACACATAGGTGGCCTTGCTGATCTTTTAGGGATCCCATTCTCTCCCTAGTTACCCTTTTGTCCTTAATGTATTTGTAGAATCTCTTTGGATTCTTCTTAACCCTATTTGCCAAAGTTATCTCATGTTCCCTTTTTGCTCTCCTGATTTTCCTGTTAAGTATGCTCCCACTGCTTTTATACTCTTCTAGGGAATCACTCGATATTTGCTTTCTATACCAGACATATGCTTCCTTTTTATTCTTGATCAAAACCTCACTTACTCTTGTCATTCAACACTCCCTAAACCTACCAGCATAGCCCTTCACCCTAACGGAACATACTGTCTCTGGACTCTCAATATCTTATTTTTGAAGGATTCCCATTTTCCAGCCATCCCTTTACATGCAAACATCTGCCTCCAATCAACATTTGAAAGTTTTTGCCTAATATCATCAAAATTAGCCTTCCTCCAGTTCAGAACTTTAACTTTTAGATCCAATCTATCCTTTTCTATCGCTATTTTAAAAGTAATACAGTCGGTTCTGCTTTAACGTATGTCTCTTCAACGCGAATTGGCTCAAACATGATTGAAGAATTTAGACCGCTATTTGTATAAAGCAAGCTCTCCTTACCTGTATTGGCTATAATGTGCTTCTGGCCCCATTAGTTTAAATGGCACAGTTATTGTGGCACTTTCTTATAACACAAGATCACATGAGAATGGAACTATCGCATTACATGAGAACTAACTGAAGAATTATGGTCACTGGCTCCAAATTGCTCCCCCACTGACATCACAGTCACCTGCCCTGTCTTACTTCCCAAGAGTAGGTCAAGCTTTGCACCTTCTCTACTAGCTACATCCACATACTGAATCAGAAACTTTTCTTGTACACACTTAACAAATTCCTCTCCATCAAACCCCTTAACACAATGGCAGTCCCAGTCTATGTTTGGAAAGTTTAAATCCCCTACCACAACCCCTCTGTTATTCATACAGAAAACTGAGATCTCCTTACAAATTTGTTTCTCACTTTCCCGCTGACGATTGGGAGGTCTATACCCCAATAAGGCAATCATCCCTTTGTTATTTCTCAGTTCCACTCAAATAACTTCCCTGGACATATTCCCAGGAATATCCTCCCTAAATACAGCCATAATGTCATCCTTAATCAAAAATGCCACTTCCCCTCCTCTCTTGCCCTGCTTTTGATCCTTCCTATAGCATGTATCCCATGGAATATTAAGATGCCAGTTGTGTCCATCCCTGAGCCATGTGCCTATAATTGCTAAGATATCCAGTTCCATGTTCCTAACCATGCCCTGATTTCATCTACCTTACCTGTTAGGCCTCTTGCATTGAAATAAATGCAGTTTAATGTATCAGTCTGACCTCGTTCTCTGCTCTGTTCCTGCCTGCCCTGTTAATTTGACTTACTCCTTTTCCCAAATGCGCTAGTCTCAGACTGATCACTTTCCTCACTATCTCCCTGGGTCCCACCCCTGGCCCTTTACTAGTTTAAATCTTCCCAAGCAGCTCTAGCAAACCTCCCCTCCAATATATTAGTCCTCTTCCAATTGAAATGCAATCCATCCTTCTGATACAGAGATAGTAGGAACTGCAGATGCTGGAAAATCTGAGATAACAAGGTGTAGAGCTGGATGAACACAGCAGGCCAAGCAGCATCATAGGAGCAGGAAGGCTGACGTTTTGGGCCTAGACCCG